>NC_073695.1:71092756-71337756 GCF_029784165.1 Wyeomyia smithii
AAATTGAAAAAGTCATCATCATCATCTCCCGCTGTGATCGCTTAAATCTTGTGTTGAATTGTTTCAGAAAATTGAAGTTCATTATACTTATCAGCAGGAAAAATGTCTTTCGCTGCAATTTTCATTAGTGATTTTTCGATGTTTCATTATTTCATATATATATGTTATCTTCCTAATCCGGTTTCTTGGTTGAAACAGGACATTTAAATATATGTATAACACCATGAATTGACAACTTGCTAGACATTGAATTAGGTGGTGCCGCTGAAGTTGAAGGCTCCATAATAAAATTCAACGAATTTATGAATTCGAAAACCAAGACACTGGAATGATACAACGTTCTAAATGAAAACGAAATGGTGCGGAGGGCGACGACTGTTCTTTGTTTTTTCTCATAAAGCAAAATGTGTGCTTTACTTTTGTATGCAAACGAGTGCGAAGCAAAAGCAATCTTCAAACGGGCTGTTGTTAGCCGGAGTTTGATGGCATGAATTTCCTGCTAATATTTGACACTTCAATCAGTTTAGCGAATTTCATGTTCATAAATTGAAAAGTGCTGAATTTATTAATATTGTTTTGAATTTGCAGAAAGTGATAAAATTTTACATAATTAAAATTTCATACAGATTTGTTTACTGTTTTTATTGTTTAACACCTTTTTTATAACTTTTCATTGATAAATTTTGTGATTTTTGTCCAAATTTATATTTATTTTTACGGATGAATACGATATCATAAATTTTCATTAATGGGGTATCATGGTTATGAGTAAAATTATTCTTGGATGAAATTTCAACTTCAAAATAAAAACTAAAAAAATCTGCTATGCATTTGAAAGCTTACGTTTTTAACTGATTTTGAATGTAGCCACAACCGTAACAAACTGCGGCAACTAAACTTTTAAGCTACTTTTCTACAAAAATTCACGTTTTTTTTAATTTTTTAAGTGTCAGGCCTACTACAACCAAATTTACAATATCTAATGAAAAGGGTTTGTTTTGCACAATATTTACAACAACTTTCCCTTTGACGTCAAAAAAATCCAAGCTATCATTGAAGCTACAGAGCGTTTCAAACTAATGTACTTTTTTTCAAAAAAAAAGACAAAAACCGTCAGTTCGTCAAGCTTTGAAAAGTCATAAAAAATTCAGATTTCATGATGTTGCGCCCAAATTTTGGATTAAAACACTTTAATGTTATAGCAATAAAGAAAAAAATATTATGAACAGCTAAAATTTTCTTGGCTGATGGCCAGCGATTCCCCACTGTGCGCTGGTCACTCGTCATCTATCAGTGCAGAAAAACTCAATATTCATTTGTGTGCAGCCAAGCCAAGTGAAGACTAAATTGCCGCAGATAGGAGATAGCAGAGTTTATAAATTTTTTGCATTGTACAGCTGAAATGCGTTCTTTATTTTTGTACTCTACACTCTGTGTTTCTCAGATTTATTTAAATAACTAAACATAGTCGGCGTGCAACCAAACCGAACCAAGCGCCAAAACCATTATTACGAGTCACCGTCGTTCACAGTTTAACCACCCGTAAGTTTACTGGAAGCTGCCACACACAATTTTTGTTATAATATCATTATGAACTGTCCAAATGATTTCGTTTTTTTTTTCTTGACAGATGGATTACTAGTTTTCACATCCACTGGTGCTCAATTTTCAAAAACAGGGGCTTGGTTCGGTTCAGTCGCATGCCGACCATACAGGGTATTTAAAAGACAATAGAAAACCAAAATTTATCATTCTAGCCCTTAGCAATTAAGTTAGTTGTAAATTTACTTCCCTTTATTTGACAAGTAGGTTTAAATCCCTACGAATGATAAGTCCTAATTGTGAAAACAAACAAATTCTAACAATTAAAATTACAAATTTCTAACAGTGTTGAGAAGTCACCATTTGTGATTGGACACACATACTCATTATTCACTAATATTTATCATAAATACTTGAGGGTCATTCCATACGAAGTGTACATACCCTTTCGGACACGACCATCACAGATTTTGCTCAAAGTTGAGGGGATTATTCATCTACTGTCTCTTTGGAAAAATCCCAATTTTGGTATCGATTGGAATACCCCCCGCTCTGTGGGACCCCCCTGTTTATTGCAAAGTCACGCATTTTTTGTTCAAATTTGGAAGAAAATAAACCAAGGAATCCAGAAAAAATATAAGTTTTGACCGGAAGTCGGCCAATGCAGCCATTTTGATTTTAAATTTGAGACACCTGAGATATTCTTGCATACATCTGATATTTTTTCTATATTTTAACGCATTTGATGAAATGTTCCTTACTCTTGAAAGTAGGGAACCATTGATATACAACGTGAATAAGATTTGAATCATTCAAGACCAATACCAACCACACCCGCCTCCTCAACTGTAATCTACCGCGCACAAGTGCATCCTTATATATATAAACTCTGTAAATATCGTTTGGATTTTTATTTTTTTATTTACCAAACGCTTTTTTATATACTGACCACCAATTGATGTAGTGTCTACGTGGTACCTATTGAACGATTTATTTTCAATTTAAAAAAACATGCAGCGGCGTAGTGAGGGGAGTGATATAAGGGTTCATAATACTCACGGAGCTTCAAAATCTGAGTAGTTTTTCTTTGCGTTATCCTTTTTGAGATTATATAACACCAAGGTAACTTCAATCTGATAAAGACGGTAAACAATGAGCTGTCAAAATTAACAAAGCGCTTGCCTGGCAATGTGAAATTTGCCGTTTTTTTTTTTGTTTCACAGATCAGAATGATGTCCAAAATATATGTCTTATCATTTTTTTGAATACATTTTGGACAGTACAAATTAAAAAGTTTTGAATGATTTTCTAAGAGTAGTAAGTAAACAAAAATGTGTGTTAGCCTAATAGAAGTGCGGTAAGTCAACTAGTTTGACAGTGTTTCTGTTTTATTCAGATTTATAGCTTCTTGAAGTACAGTCGGTTTTCCTCTGTTCCTCTTGATTTTGACTGAAAAATGGAAGTCTTGAGTTAACAAATTTTAAATTACGATTTTTTCTGTAATTTTGAAACATTTTGTCTAGATTACCATACAGCCTTGAAAACAACAGTTCAGATATTGATTTAAAATACTGGTATGGAGATTATATGCTTTAATTACGCAATAAGAGCTGATAAGATACCCTGCCTGTCCAAAATATATGGATGTCCAAAATATATAATATATAAATTTGATGATATCATCGTATTTCTCGGAAAATTTTACGTGAGAAGCACTTACCACCCCGTGGTAATATGAGCCAATCTTGATATATAACATTTTTACGAAAAATTAATTACGAAATTCAGAACTATTTTCGTAAAAATGCTATATCTCGAGATTGGCTCATATTACTTCGGGATGATAGTTGTTTCTTATGTAAAATTTTCCAAGGAACACGATGAAATTATCAAATTTAAAATAAAAATGGCTGCATTTGCCGAAAAATGTAAAGTTAGTTTTAAAATACAAAAATAATCTATCTGGCAACACTTCCGGTCAAAAATAATTTTTTTTTCTGGATTCCTTGGTTTATTTCCTTCAAAATTCATCTATCACTATTTTTCGGGTGTCTTACGTCTATAAATTGTAAAAAAAAATTAATTACGAAGTTTACATTTTTTCGTAAAAATGTTATATCTCGGGATTGGCTCATATTACCTCGGAATGATAGTTGTTTCTTATGTGAAATTTTCCAAGGAACACGATGAAATTATCAAATTTAAAATCAAAATGGCTGCGTTGGCCGAAAAATGTAAATTTAGTTTTCAAATACAAAAATAATTTATCTGGCAACACTTCCGGTCAAAACTTATATTTTTTCTGGATTCCTTGGTTTATTTTTTTCAAAAATCATTTATCAGTATTTTTCGAACATCTTCCGTCTATGAATTGTAAGAAAAAGAAAAAAGAGATTTTGAACAAAAAATGCCTGACTTTGCAATAAACAGGGGGGTCGACACCAAAATTGGGATTTTTCCAAAGTGACAGTAGATGAATAATTCTCCCAACTTTGAGCAAAATCGGTGATGGTCGTATCCAAGTTTGTGCTTTTTCGTGGTCACTTGGTATGGAACGACCCTTGAACTACTAACAAATCCCCCCTTAAAAAATCATTCTAGCCCGGTTTATTTTTGAAGATAACAGACACATGGCTTTGAAATATGGCATCTTCTGATAAAAACTGATAAAAAGTTTCAAATTGACCTGAATTGAATGTTAACATATAAAATTCTATGGCAATTTTGAATTTTCTGTGAATACACATTTTCGACTAAAAACTGTAATTTCTTATCGTTATTTTTTCCACGAACTTGTAGCTGAAACTTTTTTATGTGATCTTTCCCGCTATGTGATCAGTAAGTGAGCCATCTTTCAAAAGACAAACAAATATAGAAGGAAGATTAATTTGTACCACAGGTCGGACTCGGAACAGTTTTCATTCCAGATAGTTGAGTTTTCCGGATAATCGAATCGCAGAAAAAATATTCAAATTTGCGATTAACGAGCATAAAATGAATATTTCCAAGTTTTTATTTTGCTAATATAACGCAGTGGCTTAACCAGAAATTATTTCTGAGGCGAAAAGAGGTAAAAACTTGAGAAGCAACGAAAAATTGGACATTGATTTTTTTCACATAATTTGAACATGTGCCAAACATGCCGGACGTAACATAAATGGCAACAAATATACCAGAAAGAATGGTAAAGGTAAAATTTCCTAATAAAAATTAAAAACGAACACAAAAAAATGAAATTCCGGATAATCGAGTCAGAAATTCCGGATAATCGAATTCCGGATAATCGAGTCTCCGGATAATCGCTTCCGACCTGAAATTGGTACTCAATTTAGATCTATATAGAAGGTTACCTTTTCGCGTATTGAATAAAATTGACTGTATAAGAATGAAAGGTATTCATCAAGGTTGAAGAAAATACTTTTTCTTCTAAAATAGAGTACTGCGAATAAACAATCAAAATACAGACCCCGCTTGATTTTGGCAACACGCCAAAAATTTCTTGGTTCGGCTCTCTTTTCATGACTTTTTTTACCTTTTAAGTGGCCAAAAACAACTTTAAGAGGGAACCCTACTCTGGAAAGTCGAAAAATAATAAACTTTCGTAATTTTTTAGATGTTTGAAATGTAGTGATCTGTTTGGGTATTTTGGCAATTGATTAAGGTATATTTGGAAACGTATTTTGCATGTCGTGGATACAAATATAGTGAGTACTACGCTGTTGGCAGCTTTTCTCTCGAAACCATATGTTTCAACTGCAAAAACAACAAAATTGCACACTAGCCTGGAGGGCTAATAGCGGTCTCGATCAACTAGATTAGTTGAGAGAATTCGTTTTGACGTGGGACTACGTCTTTGTTTACTATAATGGAATGCATTCTGTAAAATTGATTTCAAACATTAATAACAGCATAACCACATGATGGATAACAGTAACCAATATGTTGTTGGATAAATAGAATGTAGAACAATTTTGTAATATGCTAGTTATCACTCTAATTTCATTACTAAGCGGTAAAATAAAAGATAAAAAGTTTCAATGACGAATTTACGCGAACAATGAACCAATTACACCATCCGTTCCCTGTGATATTCTCTGTATCAATATCGAAATACAAATTGACAGAGTCTCTCCGTCCCAATAGGTCAATTAATTTTTGCTTTCAGGAGCTTAGACTATTATGATGTCTCGAAGGTAAAAGTTTTCCGAAAAGTTTGAAACAATCCCCATTCTTGAACAATTTCTAAACCTACTTTCAGAATATAATAGAAACTCATGTCTTGAAAGAAAACATGCCGGTGAAAGCAACAGTACCAGTGGAGTAAAGAACCGCAGGTCTCTCGTCGTCTATGATTGCAGCGGTACTCTTCTATTCGTACATTTCAGCGATACACTTCTATTCGTACTGCAGTGGTACTATTTGTATTGCAGTGGTACACTTTTGTTCGTACATTTCTATTTGTGTGCAATCGAGGAAAAACTGCAATGCTGCTGCTGATGGTGATTGAAAGTTTATCTCATAAATATGATTACCATAAATTACTCAACAAGAATTGTAAATTTTTGCAACGGATATTTATTCAATTTTATCTTCGATATTCACTACATAATCGTGACCGCCACGCCGTGTCAGAATCGACTTATTATGCAACTTCAATGCATCTCGGATTTTTCTTCACCAAAAGGTAAAAGAGTCCAAGCTTTCAAATGAAAGTAGTTTTAAAATATTCTATCGGGGGAAACTAAAATAAAATGAGTTAGATTTTTTTTTTCACTTTTTCCATAATTTTTGCCTGTATACGGAGACGCTTAATACATTGCAACATATGGTATTGTAACGATATAAACCGTGTCTGTATGAGTGTGTGTGTATGTGTAGATAAGTGAGAGAGAGAGAGAGAGCGGGAAGGGGGGGGGGGGGGGGGGGGTAAGGGTAATGAATAAGGGAGAAACTGTGTAGTGTAGTAGTGTGTACAATATGATTTTTATCGATAGGAAAAGAATAATACAAAATGTTTATGATAATGTTTTTTTTTTTCTGTGGTTCCATATAAAGTGATGACGACAATAATAAATACACTTGCAGTGTTGGTTATTTTCCAGATTTGCGCACTGATTTTAGTTGTTGTATGATGTTCTGCTGATATCTTTCATGCGTTTTAGAAACTTAATGATTCATCCATGTTTTAACAGAATCATGGTGAATAGTTTCAATAGTGTGTTTCGAACACCGTCCAAGTCCTTCATTTGCTGCAACTCAGTTACATTAAATTATGGAGTATCTTCGAATCTTCGGGGTTATTAGATATCCTTAAGCCAACCAGCTTTCGCAAAAATAATTGATGAATTTGCGATATCCATATTAAGCTCTGTTGCGAAGCTTAACAATAAAGAAGGCATTAGGTTTGGTAAAGCCGGCTCACGAAAAAAAACCACGGTTTTTTGAGTGTCCTTAAACTGATTGTTCGCTTGAAACCAAGTTTACCATAACATCACGATTTTTTTTAGATATGATATATATTCTGGTTTCGATCTATGTCAATGTATTCATTGTATAAATTTTGCATTACGCGATTCACAAATTTGTTGTGCAAAATTCGAACAAAGTTGTGAAGGATTTCGTGCTAGCTCGATCAGACATTGGCAGCACCCTATCAAAATTCAATAAACCTTCATGAGTGTGTAGGCTTTACTACCCAAAGCAACTTTGCATATTTTTAGAAATAAAGAAGTGACTGTGAGATAAAGAAAACATGAGTTTGAGTCTGAACTTTTATCGAAAAGTATTGGCGGAATAGAATTCGAGATTCTAAAAAAATAATAGGAATCAAAATTTAATTAAAATTTGATAGAAGGTCATTTCAGTTTCCTTTTATTTATTCAAAATATGTTTTTCAGATAGACAATTAAGTTGCCTTAAACTCTCCTGAACAAATCAAGTGGGCACTCTTAAAAACAAGTGTCTCAAGAAACACTTTAATTGACTTGAACTTTCCCGTGTACGTTCAGGTTTTCCCCTCAAATTAGTGAAACTTACCATCGATCATTTGTTAACTTGTTTCGAATGGTCTTCGAAACCACATGATGTTGAGGATTCCCAGCCAGTATCGAAAGGTTTTGTAACTGTGTATTTTCGTTGCATTTATGCACTTTTTCAGGTCCTATTGGAACTAAACAATCATTGCAAGTTTTAGCGAACGAGTGCCCTTTTTATATCTTTGATTCTTGCTTTCTCTCTCTTTCTCTCTCTCTCTCTCTCTCTCTCTCTATTTCTCTCACACACACACACAAATTTCTTATAACGTTATCATGAGTTTCAATAAACCTAGTGTCTCCATAAATGGGCAAAAATTGTCGGAACATTAGGAAAAAAAATCAAACTCGTTTTATTTTAGTTTTCCCCGATAGAATATTTTAAAACCACTTTCATTTGAAAGCTTGGACCCTAAACTAACTTTTGGTGAAGAAAAATCCGAGGTGCATTGAAGTTGCATAATAAGTCGATTCTGACACGGCGTGGACCGGATAGTTTCGAGAGTAAATTTCCAAATATACACATTCATAGAAGAGTAAGAGCCTGCGAATGCTTGTGAATTTTTGGTTTATTTACCAAGATTCATTCAGAATCTCTTTTTACATTTCAAAATTGCTAGATGATATATTATTCTAAGCTTTACCATAATAAATGTATATTAGCTGTCTTCGTAAAACAGCGAATGTAGTTGTAGGCAAATAAAAAAAATTGTCAATCAAAAAACAAAAATGGAATTGTTGATTGCTACGATTTTTTGCTGGAACTTGTTAATAATTTTGTTTAACATATCTTCTTATGTTTTCCAATTAATGAACCTTTGTAAGGGCTTCCATATTATTTTAAAAGTAAGATTCATATTATGATTTGATTTAATATAAAGTTAAATAAGACAAAACCATTCATTATGATAACGTAAGTATTATTGGATTTGGTTTTTGAGGATATAGAGCTAATTCTGACTTTGACGCATTAAGAGAAATTCTTGGTGCTTCTTAAACAAGAACGATATGCTTGTGCCTTGTCAAATACATGTTGTTTGCACAAAAAAATACTACAGGCATAATATCGCCAGATATAAACGATATTATTTCTAGTGTTGTTGAATATATTTCAAAAATTGATTTCCAGGGGAGGCTGAAAATAAAAATACGTACAGTGTGTCTGCAGACTCTGTATATTTTGCAACAAAAAATTCTTTAATTAGAGTGTTTAGTCCTACGTCACCATTTCATACAACCTTAGGGCTGTATACCTTGTAGTATTTCTCAGCATCTACTGAACCGATTTGGCTGATTTTTTTTAAATGTAAAAATTGATTATCTAACTTGTAAAAAAATTTTTTTTTACTAAAATGGTCGCCTATTTTTGGAATTTTCAAAAACGACTATGTAACAAGTTAGATAATGCATTTTCACATGCTAAAACCAAATTTCAGCCTAATCGGTTCAGTAGATGCTGAGAAAAACTTGCCACCAGTCAAAAAACATGGTTTCGAGAAAAACGCTGCCAACATCGTAATACTTACTATATTTGCATTCACGATATGTGAAATACATCTATACCAAAACACTTTACCTTACTGTAAACATCCCAGAAATAAATAAAAAAAATCATTATTTTTCAATTTTCAGAGTTAAGTCTCCCCTTAAAACGATTGGTTCCTGGGAATATCAGCTGCAAGAGACATGCCGATAGAAAAATTTTGAAATTGTAGACCATTTCTTCAGTTCAAGTAACCAGCATTTTTTGGAAGTTGGAAACGAAAATAACGATATTTCGGGTTAAAAATCATCCATTTGGGTTCACGAGCTGCGTTTGCTAAATTTGCTCTCATTTGATCATCGTTAGATAGATTTCAATTTGGTTTGTTGCAAAAACTTAAAAACTAGCTCTGAAATTAAAATCTTTGTGGTTTCTCGAGAATCAATATTACTTTGATGGTATGTAATAATCATTGTTAAAAATTATATTTTTTGGGCTTTAATCAAACTTTACTGACTTCTCCAAATTTAACGTGTTTAACCCCTTATCAAGATTACTCTAAGTAAACTTAATACTTCTGTTTTTATTTAAAAACTTGTTTAATCAAATTTGATTAGGCCCTGACTGAGTTAGAAGAATTTTTCGAAAACATGTTAAATTGCACCGAGCATGAAGGGTTAACTTTGACAACTATGTGAATCTTTCAAAAGTTGCATTCTAGTACACGTAAACATTGCCTAGTGTTGTAGGATCAGTATTTTTGATAAGTATTTTTTCTCACTAATTTTCAGGTGATCAATTTCACCCCAATGATCAATTTTACCCCATTCCACGGTACCAGATATTTTTTTGGATTTTTATTTTAACTTCGTTACTTCTGCCTTGTCGAACAATTGTTTTGTCTGGGTTACATTGTAGGATGCACGACTTTTGAATATTGATCAGTAGAGAATTTGAAACAATTTTTGTTTCCCCGCCACAAAGCATCATGTATGCGACTAGCCAAGCAACCCTTCAGCCTTTTGGGTCACCCTTTTATTATACATCTACTCAGCCACTATCTGCCTTTTCCGACCAGTTAGCAGCTCAGTGCGATCTGCGATCGAAACAGAACTGCAATTAACCCCAAAGCATAGCAGAGCGATGTGATGATGCTTTGTTCAACAAGCTTGTTCCCATTTCTGCTCTCTAAAAGATGCATAGAACAGTGGAAAACCTAAACAGCAATTTATAGACATATCAACGCCATAACACTTGGCTGGCAGTTGTGAAATCTACTAGGGATCAAGTAGTAAATCAGTCAAGTTGTAATCGATTTGCAAGCATCTGGAGGGTAGCACGATTGCAATGAGCGAGAAAACGGAGTTGCTGGTCTGATAGGTTTTATTGAACACAATGATAATTACTCACTGCTAAACTTGTTGTAAAAGATCGTGCTTATTCGAATTGCTTTGAGGAACAAAAAAAAAAGAACTGAACAGGTTTTACAAGTCAGCTCAGTAGGTCACTTTTACTAACGAATGAAATGCGCTCATTTTGTATTTACTCTACTGGAACATTGAAGCAAGGTTGCCCTCTTCGGAATGGCGAAGGTAAGTGTGAAAATTGTCCAAACGTTATTGTTTGGAGCAAGTTCAAATAATAAACTTCTCGCATCGAGTTTCTGTGGAATAAACATACATGTTGTGGGTGTCAGCTAAGCCCCAACTTACATTATAGCAAACTTGTTGTTTGCTTGTAACTGGTTTCCCACACTACTCATCTTGTAGCAAGATGTAAGCTATCGCCAAATTCTGCGATGGTTTTGTTTGCACCTACCAGAAGCCACATTTCTCAGTGAATCTGCAGACTCTGTAGCACGTAGTTGTTGATTGGTGATAATTAACTCTTCGGTTCGCATCACCATTCAATGTGTCGGCAGGGCACATGCATCGAATGAGACGACTGCTCCCAGGTAATGACGAACGAATAGCAGTTATTACACAAGTTTTTCGACTTAATGAGATTACTGGTGCATGAATGGTTTTGTTTTTTTGATGCATTGCCAATTTACGAAAGTATTTTAAAGGAGCTTAACCGGCCACACGGTGCGATATGCGTTCCGTTATGTTGACTCCGTAAGTTGCCCGTGGCGGCAGTAGGTGTGAATAAGTTTTCGAATGACTTTGTGCCTTGATGGGTGACGCCAAACGAGAAAGTGCCGCCGCTTCCAGCCTCGGATTCAAGTGCGTATTCGAAATAAATTTCACTCTGCTCTTAAGTTGATTAGTTTCGAGTTTTGCCTGTGCTTTCCTTTGAATTCAATAACTTATTCTTCTACGAACGTCTACAAGGATTATTAAAAGTTTTTAATTTATTTCGTCTACCGATATAGACTCCGAACTCCAAAAACTCTGGATAAAATGTAAAACAATCACAATTTTCGCAAAACAAAATGCATAGCTTTCTCATTAGCTTTTAACATAATGTTATGTAGAGGAAAAATTGACAGATTTCACTTTAGTTTAAACGTAATTACCAAAACTCTTGGATTAACAAATAAAAACTTTTAGGTCCTTTGATTTTTTTTTTTCTTCACATGTAGGCCCTTTGATTTGTTTTAATATAATTATGTTTTATCATAACCATTTCCTTTCATTGCAGTGTTTCTTCATCATAGGCTCGATTACCAATTATCAGATTGCCGGAGATATATTGCGCTAGTTTCACTGCCGGTACCGGGCCGGATGACGCAAATTCGAACCGCTAACCCTTAGAGACGCAATCAAATTAGTAGCTGCCAGTTCTGCAGTTCAACCACTGGGTTGAAAAATTAACGTAACAAATATTGATTTTGTAAACTAATTTTAGAAACATTCTGCACACCGTATGACAACTTTCGCACATGGCAAGGCAGGCAGCAAGCGGGAGTGTGAGTAAGAAGCAAGAAGTCATCAAATACGTGCCCGTTCCAAGTTCTTGCATTGATCGATACCCACTCATAACCTTGTCGATTGTGTCACGTTTGAGCGAAATGTTGCTCATTATGCTGATTAACGATAAGCTAGTCAGTATGTTTCCGCTCTGTTTTCTACATTTTTATGACGATGAGAAAAATCGGTTGCGATGGCACCGATGTCAGAGCCGGTCGTTCCTTGAAATTACAAGACAACGCCGGTAATTTTTGCCGGAAGAATGATGGTGACACTACACAGCTCTCGCCAGAGGGAGAACCCCAAGAGGAACCCGGCAGTCGCATGCGCGTGGATGCTAACAAATTTTATTTTCTAGCATTTCTTTCCTCTGCTGGTGGCGACGCAGAGTTTCACTACCACCAAACAGAGAGAAACCGACCGAGATTGTTGCGATAATTTCCATTCCTTCCCCATTGGGGTACAATTTCCTTTCCGGCAGTTTCATCTGTGGTAGTGTTGAAAGAAAGATGAAAAACCGTCATCAGACAGCTTGGCGGCTGCGAAACAATTGTGTTTGACGCTTGCTGCGGGGTTTAGAGAAATACATGTCTGCAGATTTGAGTGATAATAATACGGATTGGTGTTCAATAGCAATTTGCTTTTTTTCAGCATTTATTATAAATTTGTAATTCAAATGTGATCTATTCAAAATTTATAATAACGAAAACCTCTTTCTCAAAAACAAAATAAACGTGTTATTTCGGGAAACCGTGTTCTTTTGAGAAACCGTGGAAAAAGGCTTGTAAAAAAGACCGTGTATAAAAAATCTGGTGCACAATGATTTGGAATTAGCATACAAGCATATTATACGAAAATCCCTCTGTAAATTCATCAGTAAATCTTCCGGACATGTTTATAATCTTTGTATAGATCTATAAAAAATTTACAACTAAATCAACAACGATGCATGCATTCACATTTTTTGACGTAGGACTACGTCTTTGTTTTCTATACTAGATTACATTTTGTGAAATTGAAAATGAAACTGGCAAATGTTTATTTATTTATTTATTTATTTATTAGTTTATTCATCCATCTAACATAAAGTCTTATTGAATATGAATATATCACCATCGTCAAAGTCATAATGCAAAACAAGCAGATTTTGCTACTCGACTGAAAAAACAACTGGAACGCTCACCAAATTCGAATAAATCTTCAGCACAAGTAAATGCACGTATCATCGAAGACATAGGGACATTAAATCCAAACGCTGTGCGATGAAACCATGTTTGGAGAAGAGTAGAGTCCTTAAAGCACGCGATGGAACACGAAAATCAAGTAAAGATAGTTGTTTGGGACAATCTACTTCATTGTTCAAGAGCTTAGATTCAAATGTTCCCAAGCAACAAGAAGATCGAATTTCACTTAACCCTTTCCTGTTCATGGTGACTCTAGAGCACCAAGAATTATAATCATCATATCTTGTCATAAAATAGTTTGTTGTGCTTACGATTGTTCCATAAACTTTTATATGCTGCCTCACTGGGCGTTCTCTTCAAAATACTACAGTTGACAGTAGTTTTAGTTAGTCTACAAAGTGTTCAGCTTGAATTTTCTCGTGAAGCTATAAATTTTAATGATAAACCTTGTGAGAGGGAGAGGGTTAACACACGAACTTAGAAATTCACATAAGGTTCAGATTTGGTTCCGTCGAACTTTCTTGCTGAACAACAGGACACATTTCTCACAAACCGAACTTCATTCTAAATAAAGTACCGTCAACACCTGAAAGCAACTTGAAATTTCATGAGAAGCTGTTTGTTCCCATTTATTGGAACCTTGAAGTTCACATAAAGTTCACACGTGAACTTCACAAACCATCGGAAATTTAATTTCGATTAGCATTTTATCCGTACTTCTAATCAGCATGAAAGTTCAGGATAAGCTGCTTGTTCCTCTTCATTGGAACCTTGAAGTTTACATAAAGTTCACACATGAACCTCAAAGCCGCCGGAAATTAAAGTTCGGTTAGCATTTTATCAGTACTTTTAATCAGCACGAAAGTTCAGGAGAAGTCTATGTCGTACTTCATTTTCACTTTAAAGTTCATGATAAGTTCCGACTCGGCTTTGGCGAAAGTGAGTTTGATCCAGGATTAGTGATGAAAAATGAGTTTTTCAAAAACAATAAAGAAAAGTGATTCATTTTATTATCATCGGATTTTGTTTTATTTAAATAAACGGCAGAAGGAAAACAAGCCTTGACTCCAATAGGTAATATTAGGGTGTTTAAAGGCTTTCTCTATCTGAACACTTTCTTCTGTTACCTTACAGGAAATCAATTATGAATTCAGATTCCCAGGAATGTGCAGATCAACAGAAAAAAACCGGGTGTAAGCTGTAAATTCCCGTTAGACACTTGTTCGCGCGTGATGCTTTTATTCCTGAGCATTTTGTCCAAATCTTGGGTGTTTATTACGTTCGGCCACAGCAAGATGTTGCCGGTTCTGGAGGTCCAAATCCATTTCTCGGACACCACCGAAAGTTATCTATCTCATCAACGGCTCGTTTTGACTACGGCAAACAGCATATCTATTAATCTAAAAAGTTTTTATCGATTTTGAACATTTATCATATTTTGTATATTCTACTTACCAGAATAAATGTTCAATAAACGTTTGAAAGGAAAGTATTGCGTACACAACCTTTTTCAATTACATTACCAACAAACTGCAGTAAAATCAAAACAAACTAGAGAACTGTCAGACTTAAGTTCACATTGCGTTCCGCGTGTACTTTTTCTGAACTTGTAAGTTCAGAAAAAGTTCCGCGTCAGACTTTTCTGAACTTCCTAGTTCGTATGAGGTTCCGCCTGTACTTTATCTGAACTTACAAGCTGAAAGAGAGACCCGGTATGTCCCTAGCCATGAATGTGTAGGTAACGAAGAGAAATCAGCACATCGAGTAAAATCGATGCTGATCTCATATAGCGAGAACGGAGCAGTGTATGAATCTAGGCTTCAAAGAGGGAGGACTTGAGTTCGAAGCTTGGTGTAGTAAGTTGAAAAAAAAAATGGAGCCAGGCAATTATTCTTCTGATCTAGATTTCTTCAGTGAATGATTATCATGGGATTATACCAACACGAATAATAAGTGGAGGAAATTAAAAAATTGCAAATTGAATTTTATTTTTTTGAAATTTTCTTTTCAAGTTGAATAGCGCTCTGTTCAGCGACCTATCTGAACTTAATGTGAACTTTCTAGTTCAGTTTATAAGCTGCTTTGCATGCTACTCGTGGTTTATTCAACAAATGCGAACTTGAATGTACGGTTAATTACTTAAAAATTGAGCTGAATAGAATTCTATTCACTAGGCTAGATTGGCTGATTAGTCCATGAATTCTACTTTTATCCGAACTTTTGGTTACTTGAGTTGCCTGCTGAAACTTCCGTCGTCGAGCTATGGTGTCAAGATTGATTAGCATGCACCGATCACCGTATGGAGGCAAATTCTGTGGGTCACGCAATGGCAGATTTCTCAAAGCAATTCGGATAAATCTCTTTGGGGCCATCCACATACCACGTGGACAGATTTTAAACGATTTTTAAACCACCCCCCCCCTGGGACAACTGCCCAGATAAATTCTAAAATTTTGTATAGACCGTGGACATTACGCAGACCACCTACCACCCCCCCCCCCAGCCTGTCCACGTGGTTTCAATTCGTAAACTCCAGGTCAGTTGATGTGGAAGCCAAACTAGTGAAGCATTCTCTAAGATGGCTCACACTAAAGAGAAATACAGAGTTTTCAAGCAATACGGATCATTAAAATCTTTGGCTATTTTGGTTATGAACCCCAGTTGATGATTAGCATTAGCAATGACGGCCGATCGATGACTAGCAAAGGAGAGTTTCTTATCCATTGTCACACCCAAGTCATTCATCTCTTCAACCCTTTAATCACGACTTCATCCATGTGGTAGTTGAACATTATAGGCTGCGAGTTCCGATGAAATGTCATTACAGAGCATTTAGGGATGCTGATAATCAGCTTATTACGATGGCACCATTCTACAAACATATCCAGTAACTGCTGCAAACGGTGACAATCTTCTGTGCAATTCACGGCGAAATATTGTTTTAGGTCATTCGCATATATAATAGGGTGGGGAAAAGTGATCGATTTTCCAGAACCAAGTTTTTTTGGTTCCTTTTGGGATCCCATACAACCCCAAACTTACCTGAAGTCGATTGGTTTTGTCTCCGCTTGGCGCATTGCATTTCAAATTTGTATGAAAATTCATATGGGAAAACCTATTTTTTTGCATTTACCTTTCTAGAGAGCTCAATAATGCTCTAATAATGCACTACATTATGTTAAAGTATAGTATTTTAGATGCCTAACAGCTTTGCAGAAGACACTGAAGAGCTAGAATGTCCCTAAGAAGAGACATAGCTGTTCTAAGTTGAGTATGTCAATTTAAATGCAGAAAATCTTGTTTTCTGCCAACATTACCAATGTACCGGCGTCAGTAGAATTCCCATCAGAAGTAACCTGTCGTAACGATTTAATACACTCAGCTGGACCAAGCAAACAATTTTAGGTCAATATTCAAGGCGTGAATAGAATCTACAACGTGTTCCAGAGGTAACTTCTGATGGGTATCTGACTGACACCGGTACACTGGCAGTGTTGGCAGAAAAAATGATTTGCAACATAAATTTCGACATACTCAACTTTGAACAGCTCTAGTATTTTTTTGGCACACCCCAGCTCTTTAGTGTCTTCGGCCAAGTTGTTAGGCATCAAAAATCTACCATGTGAAGTCATGAAACCTATGGTTTGAGCCATTTTGAGCTCTTTAGAATGGAAAATGCAAACAAGTTGGGTTTTCCATACAAATCTCCATATAAATTTAAAATGCAATGCGCCAAGCGGAGACAAAACCAATCGATTTCCAATAAATTCAGGATTGTTTGGGGCCCCAAATAGAACAAAAAAAACTTGGTTCTGGCTTTCTGCTATCAAGTTTCGTTTTTTCCATATAACGATTCCCCACTCTAATATATAAGCTAACATCCATCACCAAGCAAAATACTAACATCATTTAAAAATATTGTAAAAAGCAGCGGTCCCAATTTACTTCCACTCAAGATAACGAACGGAGTTGAGCTGCACGCTCCCAATTTCACCCGAAGTGATCGATCACACAGGTATGAACTAAGCCATGCAACGTGTTCGTGGTAACCGAACGTCCAGGCATAAAACCATGCTATTCTGTAGAGATATAACACTTCATTCCAGCTAAAAGACTTCGATTGACAATAATTTCAAATAATTCCGATGCTGCCGAAAGATTTATAATTCCACGGTAGTTACGGATATTACTTTTATCTCCACTTTTAAACACCGGAACCAGAAACGATTGTTTCCATATTTTCGGGAATTTACGCAGTTCGAATGAGCTATTAAAAATAAAGCAGAGTGGGGAAACTGATGCGGCAATACATCGACGGAACACAACGGCTGTTGCGTCAGATTTCAACCTATTATAGCAAGCAAACGATTTATTGCATCTTAGTCACTTATATGTCGGCGGTTAGATAAAATGTGTGACAGTTGTTTGATATAATGTTTAACATTGTTGCTTTACTGCTTAATGGTAAAAATAGGTGAAAAATTCCAAGGTCAAGCATTCCGGTTCACTTTTCTCGCTATTGCTTTGCTTCCCGAGCACGGATTACAATTACATGGACGGAATAAATTCTACTGCCTACATATTTTGATCAACAAAGTGTTTTGTTTCGTTTCTAATTCTCTAGTCTGCGTCGCACCGCCCATATTGCAAAAATCTACCCTCAATTCGATACAACAGACCGCGTATAGAAAATTCAACCTAATTCTTGTTCGTCACACGGTAGTGAGTGGAGTATAGCTATAAGAGGTACGCAACATCTGGAAACTCTAACGAAACTAAATGATCGCTGGTGGGCGCTATGTTTCGTTTTTCGTATTTTTTCGACTTTGCGGGTTAGATGAGCCTAAGAACAAATTACAATGTTTTTAGCTCAAAGCAAAACTGGCAGTATGTGACGTACTCGAAAATAGCGAAAATCGTTCGAATCGAGCTACACAATGCCACCCCTGATTATGAGCCAACTTCCAGGCACTGCGGAACTCGTGTAGAAAATTCAACTACATTTTTGTTCTGAACACGATAGCAAGTGGAGCTCTCTTGTGACATATGCTAAACAAGAGTTAAAATCAATGTAGATTTTGGTCCTACCTTGTAGTAATTTGCAAATCATGATAAATTTAACCTCAAACTCAGGGATAGATAAAAAATATTTCCCTATTGAAATTAGCAAAAACGCTGAATGAAACGTTGATTCAGAAATGATTCATAAAAAATGTGAATTTTGAGAATATTGAAGAGAGATAGAGTAACCTGTCATGTAGTAGAACGGGATTAAAAAAACAGTAGTTTTGTGCGTTCACATCACCCACTTTCAATACGGGCTGCATAAATAGTAAAGATAAGAGTGCGGGAGAATTTCGAAAAAATAGGAGACAACAACGTAAAAGATTAAGTGTTTTCTTGCTGTCTTCAGCGATACCGCTTACCGTGCACAGGGTTGATATTTGTTGACACTCTTGAGTGAAAATGAAAAAAAGCATCCATAAACGTTATTTTTTTACAATCCTCTCAGAGTTCTCCCTTCCCGCTTTTTGCATGGAAGTGCACTGTCAAAACACCTCATTATATTTCATGCGATGAAAGCAAAAACAAAATCAGTTTATCAGTTAACGAAGATTGTCAAGGCATCGGTCAGTGCCAGTGAAAAAGTGTTTCGGTGAGGTTTATTTTGGTTGAGTGGACTGTTTGTTTTTCTTTTTCGCTTTGAAGTGAAGATCATTTGGTTGGATTTGTCGTCAAATTTTATTCCGTAACCGTGAACGATGCGCGCGATCTATTTCATCTGAGCAGAGCCGGATTTAAGGGGGGGCCCAGGGGGCCCGGGCCCCGGGCCCCCACATTTTTGGGGCCCCCACAAAACGAGAAAAAGTTCTTTTCTCAATCAAAAATGAGATTCAATCAAAAGTTTAATTTACAGTAAGAAAATTTGAACAGACCATTTCAATCTGAAACTTTCCTTCGGTGTTATTTTTTCGCGAGCGCCAATATTACAACCACATCCATAAGATTTCACCTTCGATTCTCTTGGAATGACACACATTAACACACCATTTGATTCAAACCAGCGCGCATGGGAAATCAAGCAGGAAAGAAGATAATCCACAAGTTTTTTTAATACATTGCTGTTGATTCCGAAAATAAGTTTACCTGTCCGAATCAGGGATACTAGATTTGCGTTGCAAAATGCAGATTTTCAGAGTCCGTGTGCAGATTGCAGAAGTGTGTAGGGGTAAACAGGGTAAGACCGCCCTGCGGGGTAAGACCGCCCACTGTAGTTTTACTACCAAGTTATAAAATAATTGAAAAATTTCTTCAACGTGTCTATCACAGTATAATTACATAACATTTTGCACGTTTTTCTGTTTTGATAGTGCGCGAACGGTCGCAGAAATAATCAAAAACAACCTTTCAGCTGGCAACCAGTCAATGCGCTATTGTTTTGCGGCAACGGGACTTAAGGTTTTTCAGTCTACAAATCTATTGTTTTGTTCGTGAATATACGTTTAATCGCTTGCCTGAATCTATCTTTTTTCGGGAATATCGAAGGCCGTGAGTAATCTTGTAATTTTGACTACTTTTTCGGTCAAATATGAAAATGTTCCACTGGGGGTAAAGTCGCCCACTATACAAGGGGTAAAACCGCCACGTATCCAACTGCTTGTTGTTTTACTTCAAGACCCAAATGCCTCGACACTACAAAGGGAATATTTACAGGATCATTAAAACAACTTCAAGCCACATAAGACATCGATGTTAATCAACCATTTTCGATTTGGTTGAAGCTTTTCTAGTAATATATTTTAACAAGACTTATTTTTGAAAAAAGTAAACCTGTGTGAAAATGGTGTTAATGAACCAAAATAATTTTAGAGACATGACGGTTTGTTTGATTGGTATGACGTCTCCGGCAGAATTGAAAATAGTAGTTTTTTACTTCCGAAAAAAATACACACTCTAAAAAAATTTAAAGAAAAGATATAAAAATAGAATTAAAAATATATTTTTTTTTCAAATTTATTTGAAAAAATAAGTTTTTGCCTGTAAAATCTACAAAAGGTAAGCTAAAATTTTATGGTTGTTGGATCATGGAGTAATAGAAATATTAATAGCTAAATTTTTGTGAAGAATTTTTTTTTTTGACGGTTTGTTTGGTGTATAGAGTCGTTGATAATTTTGTTCTTCAAAAAAAAAAAAAAACATAGAAAATTGAAAATATAAATAAACGAAAGAATATTCATTAGTATTTTTCTATACATAATAAGTCTTCAAAAGAATTATACAGACAGGTTTGATGAGTTTTAAATTTTAGCTTAATGATAGGTATATTATGAATTCAATATCTTGAAAACCCCCAATTCTGAAAAATCTATTTATTTTGAAAACCAAAAAAGTTACCCAAACATTGATCTGAACTTGAATAATCAGAAAACAAAATAAGTTGAAACTTAGAAATTTTTTTTTCAGATTTTTCACAGTGTATATTTTATTTAAAAAGAAAAAAATACCATCCACAACTTTGTCAGAGACACTATACCGATAAAATCAACCGTTTCGGCCCTAACAATATTGTTTATCCTCAAAAAATGGTGGGCGATCTTACCCCGCTGGTGGGCGGGCTTACCCCGCATGAAAAAGATCTGCACATTTTCAATGAATTTTTAAAAATTGAAAAAAAAACTGGAAAATAAACAAAAATATTTCAGTTCTTATTTTTTAAATGCGGGTATTGAATAGAAGAACCTCTTAGCGAAGAAAAAATGAAATTGCAGCCGCAACTTTTTTTTCTATAAACAGAATTGCTCAAGGGGGCGGTCTTACCCCGCTTACCCCTAGTTTTTTCCTAGGTTCTGTAGATTATTGCCAGCGTAGCCTTATATTTGCGCAGTCTTTCTCAAATTGTGTGCAAATTTTTGCTTGCGGATCGCATTTTTTTTCGAATTGCGGTAGGTTTTTATTTTTCAGATATCAAGCAAAAAGTTCCGGATTTCGAGCAGTTGCATACATTTATTTATTTGAGCCTAATGATCTCGAACGCAACTGGAGAAAGATCTTTATCGAAGATGAAACTGATTGAAAATAGGTTGCGTACCACTATGAAGAGTGAAAGGCTGTCAAACTTAGCATTGTTAAGTTGAGAGTACAATATTCTGAAGGAGCTGAATGTTGATTATTCAATCAATAAGTTTTCTGCAAAAAAAAAACTCGTAAGAAAAAATTCTAGCAATTTTTTGGTAACTTTTCAATGAGAAATAAGTGTTTTTAACTCGTACGATAAAAAAACGGGTTTGTTTTATTCTGGGGCCCCCACTGTAAACTGGGCCCCGGGCCCCCACAATCGTAAATCCGGCTCTGCATCTGAGTATAACAGCACGTTACTAGGACGAAAATCTAGTGAATCTGAAAGAGTGATGCGATCATTGGAAGTGAAAATTGAAAATGATTGGCTGTAATTTTCGAAGAATTTCGCTGGGGAAAATGACTTTTATCAGCACTGACCGTGCAACGCGCGTACTGTCGAATAAACCGTTACGTAGCTCAGTCATTGGTCAATTCGAGAACAATATTTGAATTGTCGTTTATCGCATGACATAAACAGTAGGGTAATAATGGAAATCGACTTTTCGGATTTCATCTAGCGGTAGGTATCAAAAGTTTTGTCCTCTCGGAAAAAGTCCCCATGAAAATTCTAGTTCAATCATGTGTAGCCACATTTCCAGAACCAGGTTTAGTCACAAAATTCCATTCCCACTGACAGACAGACATTAGAAGCTGCCTTCTGTTGCATATTCTGAAGTAGTATGTTTTTTCAATATTCCGTCGCCGGAATAAACTGCTAATACTAAACACCTTGTTTCCCGTGGGAGGAACATCGATTGTCGCATGGTAGCGGAGTAAGTAGTTGATAAAAACCTAAATTAATCCACCTAGCGGTCAGACCCAGCCTTTCTCATTCATTTTTTTATTTGTAAAAAAAGATTTACATAAACGCAATAAATGTATATTCACTCTTCAGGTTCTAAAATATTGATGTTGTAATCTTTACATATAAAAATGCAGTCAAGTCTGTCTGTCTGTCTGATCCATATAGGCCCGAAAACTACCGAACCGATCGACGTGAAAATTTGTATGTAGGGGTTTTTGGTGCCGATAAAGGTTCCTATGATAGTTTGAGACCCCTTCCTCTTCTGGAAGGAAGGGGTCCCATACAAATTAAACATAAATTTCTGCACAACTCAAGAACAAACCAAGCAAATGAAACCGAATTTGGCATGTGGATGTTTTAAGGGGTAACTAATATGTCCATAATAGTTGGATAAAACACAAATTTGTGCACTTCTCGAGAACTAATCAACCAAATGGAACAAAATTTGGCAGGTAAATGTTTTTAGTGGTAACAAATATGTACATAATGGTTTGAAACCCGACTCCCTCTTCTATGAGGGAGGGATCCCATGAAAATGAAACACAAATTTCGCACAGCTCAAGAACCAATCAAGAAAATACAACCAAATTTGGTATGTGAATGTTTTTAGAGGTAACAAATATATCCATAATGGTTTGACTCCCCTCCCTCTTCTGGAAGTACACGTTTCTTCACAAATTTTTGTACATCTCGCGAACTAATCAACTAAATGGAACCAAATTTGGCATGTGAATGTTTTTAGTGGTGACAAATATGTTCCATAATCGACCTCAGACAACATTTTGGGTTGTAAGATGGCAACTTCCGGTTTCTGGAAAACAGCCGAAAATGGCCGATTTCCACCCAATATAATAATATCCGGATCTAGAAAAATACACAGGAGCTAAAATCGACCACAGATAGCATTTTAAATTCCAAGATGACGACTTCCGGTTTCTGAAAACAGCAGAAAATGACCAAATACCACCCAATATGAGTTTTTCTTTAACCAGTATGCCGTTCAAAATCCAGAAATTGTCTCCAAATGCCATTATGAAATCCAAAATGGCGACTTCCAGTGTCGGAAAAACAGCGGCAAATGACCAAATACCACCCAATATGGGTATTTCCGGAACTGTAATGATGCACTGGAGCCACAAATCGACTTCAGACAACATTTTGAATTGTAAGATAGCAACTTCCGGTTTCTGGAAAACAGCCTGAAATGGACGATTCCCATTAAATATTAGTATTTCTGGACCAGAAAGATGCACAGAAGCTAAAAATTGATCACAGACACAATCTTGAATTTTAGGATGGTGACTTCCGGTGTCTGGTAAATAGTTTTCGGAACCAGAATTACGCCCAGATGACAGAAATTGATTTCACAGGCAATTTTTAAGTCCAAAATGACGACTTTCGGCTTCTGAAAAACAGTCCAAAGTGACCAAATATCAGCCAATATGAGTTTTTCTTTAACCAGTATCCTAAATACCATTTTGAAATCCAAGATGGTGACTATCGGTTTGTGAAAAACAGCCTAAAATAAACAAATACTATCCAATATGAGTATTTCTGGAACCAGAATGATGCAAGGAGCTAACAATTGACCTCAGGCACCATTTTGAATTGCTAAATGGCAACTTATAGGCAACAGTCGGAAATGACCGGATAATACTCAATATGGATATTTCTGTAAACGTGATGATGCATAGAAACCAAGCATTGACTCTGGACACTATTTTGAATTTGAAGACGACCACCTTTAGTTTCTGGAAAACAACCAAAAATACCTCCCAATATGGGTATTTCCGGTGTCAGATTGATGCCAGAAAGTCTGCTGAAACCGACAGAATACCACCCAATATGAATATATTCAGAATTAAGGCGATGTACAGAAGCCAAAAGTTGAGGATATTGTCATTTCGATAAAACCAATCATTTCAAACGGTTTGTGTTATTTGACTTTGATCATATCCTATGACCGATTCGTCGTGCATTTGCAGACTTTAAACACATTGCAAGGAATCAATGAATTTGGAACGTTCAAATAGTACGATACCACATTTAAATTATGTTAAGGCCACATATATCGATCAAAGCAGGTATAGTTTTAAATAGTCTTTGAATTTCTCTTCTTTCCATAGCTTTTGAACCACATATCAAATTGTTATGAAGTTTGTTATTTGTAAGTTTGAGAGATGACTCGTTCATATGACACTAGTTATGTTCAAATAAGTCATGTAATCTTTGAGATAATAGACTTTCGTTGTTTTATTAACAATTTAATACATAACGGTTGCTTAAGTTCGATTATAATCAAATGAAATGGGAACGTGTAGGGCAGCCAAACTTTGAAACCACGTGTTCAATCATAATTCATCAGTTAACCCTTAACTAGCCCGCTCATCTGATAATAATAATTAAATCGGTTGTGTAGTTTCTGAGATAATGAAGTTTCGTGATTTTCACAAGTCGGTACATTACAAATGAAGTTACAGTTCGATTACAGTAAAATTCAATAGGGTCTTCTGGAGCAGCTAGACCATTCATTTGACACTAATTTTGTGAAAATCGGGTCGGCCATCTCTGAGATAAGTGAGTGAGTCCAAATAGTCTTCGGAATATGTTCCTTTGCATAGCTGGATTTCACATTTTTGAACATAACAGGCAAAGTAACTAGCAAGGCAACTAGACCTTCCATTTGACACTGATTTTATAAAAATCGGTACAGCCATCTCTGAGAAACATGAGTGAGATTAAACAGTCTTCAGAACACGTTTCTTGTCATAACTTTTGAACCACAAGTACAATCTTTATGAAATTCAAAACTTAAGGGTTTTATAGGTAGCCCGTTCTTTTGAGACCAATTGTTCAAATCGGCTGTGTAGTTTCTGAGATATTGATGATTCATTATTTTCACATTTTTAAACATAACCTCTAAACTAAAAATCCGATTACAATGAAATTC
Organism: Wyeomyia smithii; assembly: GCF_029784165.1. Lineage (NCBI taxonomy): Eukaryota > Metazoa > Arthropoda > Insecta > Diptera > Culicidae > Wyeomyia > Wyeomyia smithii. The sequence continues at coordinate 71,117,783 of NC_073695.1, forward strand.
AATAGGGTCTTATGGGGCAATAAGACCTTTCATTTGCAATTAATTTCATGAAAATCGGTCCAGCCATCTCTGCGAAAAGTGAGTGAGAATAAAAATCTGCACATACACACACACACACACACACACACACACACACACACACATACAGAAAATGCTCAGCTCGTCGAGCTGAGTCGAGTGATATATGCCATTCGGCCCTTTGGAGCACTTTTATACTTTCGGTTTTGCAAGTGATTGCTATACCTTTCTATGAGAAAGGCAAAAATAGCGATAAAGTTTACCTTCTTGGTAAATATAGCTGACAAAAACAAAGCCAACAATTGAAAAGCTAGAGAATGACACGAAGAAGAGAATTGTTTCTCCCCGGGATTTAAGAAGCTTTGGTTTAAGTAGAACTTGTATTGATCTAGCAACAGACGTGGTTCCGGGGGGTACGGGGACTCTCGCATTAAAAGTCTCTAGCAAAGGTCTTTGAGGTTAGCATAACCTTTGTAATCGTAATTTTTTTTACGATGATTTTCGAAATCGATTTTTTCATGTCACATATCTTAGAAATACATGAATCGTCGAGATCAGGTGTTGTCCCTGAAAAATTACTTTGAAGAATCGACTTCAGTCGTCGTAGGTTCTAGTCATGGCTCGGGAGAGACTGTTGGTGTCAATACGATCGTAGTGCGAAGTCTGTGTATAGTAAACAAAAGGTCAAATTTCGAATTGGAATGTAACACCAAGGTTTTGCTTTGTGTTAAAATCAAATTTTGACGTAGAAATACGTCTCACGGAAACATCCTAGGATAGGGGTGGAAATCGAAAATATCAGGAGCGTCACACAAAATTTTGCAATTTCAAATGCTCAAAACTCAGTCAGTTTCCAACGGATTTTCTTCATCCTTACTTTCATCCTGCACAATTTTTCAAACGTGAAATTTTCACTGTCGAAAGTTACAAGTTTTCCGAACAATTTACGGTCGAGATTTTAGATACGCCTATGAATCGAACCTTTCGTTTCCTTTCTCTATTGTGCTATATTTTTTCTTTCTAATTTATAAATATTTTTTTATTTCAACCCTTCTTTATTGGTTCTTTTTTTTTAAGAATGTGCTGCTTTATTTCCTAGAAAGTATATCTCACAAAAGAGAGACATTCGACTGTTCTGGACTAGTTCAGTTGTATTTGTATTTGTATTTATTCAATTATATCAACTGACCTTTTTGATCTTAATGAAATTTAGGGGAGGGTGGGGAAAAGCCCATTTGGGAAATTCCTTGCGGAACACCCAAATGCGCGTAAAAACCCCACCATCTTTTGATCGAGTATTACATGATTTAAATTAAGTCTAACAACAATACAACATACTATTATTACAGATGATACATGAAACTACTTAACTTAGCTCTGACAGAAAATTGAACCTAATGCTAACAAATTATAATATTCGCTTAAGTCTATTTTTGAAAGTAACACTTGATACATTGAAGTCAAATGAGTCAAATACTTTATTAAAAACGTCACATATCGCCCTGATGGGTTCGTTTTGACCATATTCTGTACGATGAAATGAGAGGCGCAGAAAGTTTCGCATTCTTAAATTTCTATAGGGCACATTTATGTTGATTTCAGAAAGGATGTTTGGAGCGTCAATTTCGCCAGTTATCAGTTTTCCTACAAATACGGCCCTGAATACGTCTCTTCTTTTTGCTAGTGTGTCAATGCCAAGTAAGCGACATCGACTGGCATAGGGGATCACGCCAAGGAAGAGATCTCAAAGCAAAACGAAGGAACTTGGCTTGAACTGATTCAATCCGGTTGGTCCAGATATCAGTGTAAGGACTCCATATTATGGCTGATGTTTCCAAAATAGATCGAACTAGTGAGACATATAGCGATAGCAAGCAAAACGGGTCAGTAAACTCTTCGGCGATTCTCATCATAAAGCCGAGGTTTTTGTTCGCTTGTGCAATGATATGAGAAGAGTGATGTTTGAAGGAAAGCTGTGAGTCAAGCAGTACGCCCAAATCTTTTATCACAGACACTCTCTCAAGAGTTTCTCCAGATATACTATAATTCCAAGGTAATGGCTCCAATTTTCGTGTGAATGAAATTACGGAGCATTTGGAAACACTTATTATCAGCAAATTACGGGTACACCAATTAGAGAATTCATCAAGGTACCGTTGCAATTCTTTGCAGTCCGCTGTGGAGCGAATCATGCGAAATAGTTTTAAATCATCAGCATAGATGAGTTTACTGCCAGGTGGGATGACGAAACAAACATCATTGAAAAAAAAAAGGTTAAAAAGCAGTGGTCCGAGATTGCTTCCTTGAGGAACACCCGACAGGTTAACGAAGCTATCTGACTCTGTGTTGCCTAGTTTAATAAACAGTGTTCGGTCTACAAGGTACGATTTTCACCACTTAGTGAAGTGATGTGATGCACCAAGACGTTCAATTTTAGCCAACAGAATATTGTGATCAACACGGTCGAACGCTGCTTTCAGATCTGTATACATGGTATCCACTTGCAGCCCCTTCTCTATGTTTTTTATACAATGCGATGAAAACTCAAGTAAATTAGTCGTAGTCGATCTACCTGGGTAAAAACCATGTTGGGCCGTCGACATATATGGCTTAAATTCACGAGATAAAACGTTGCCGACAAGAATTTCGAATAATTTCGATCTAGCCGATAGCGAAGTTATTCCCCTGTAGTTCACTATATCGTGTTTGTTGCCTCTTTTATAAACTGGAAACATAGCTGACTTCTTCCAGCAATCAGGAAAAACCCCTAGTGATAGCGATTTATTAAAAATTATTCTTAGCGGAACACAAAGCGCGATGGCACATCTTTTTAAAATAATAGCTGGAATACCGTCAGGCCCAGCCGAAGAAGAAGGTTTTAGTTTCTCTGTGGCCTTGAGAACATCCTCATCTGAGAAGCAAATATTACTAAGGTTTACAACGTTGTGAGGAACGTCGCGAAGGGCACTCTGTATTTAAGCTGTATTTGCAGAAGAGGAATTGAATATGCTCGAGAAATGTTTCCGAAATAAAGAACCAATACCATCAAGCGTGTCAGCACTGTCATTTCCAAGAAACATGTTGGAAGGAAGCCCACTTTCTTTCCGCTTACTGTTTACAAATGACCAAAAACGTTTTGGATTTCGTTTGAGCTGTGATTGGGTACGTAGCACGAGTTGAGCGTAGAGAAAGCGGTTGTAAGTTTTGTAATGTCTACTCGCAGTGGTGAACGACTACTTAGTCATTGCGTTTCGTCGTCTGACGTACTTACGAAGTGCAGCTGCCCTTTGTCGTTTTAACTCTCGAAGCCGTCGATTGGACCATACAGGTTTCGGCCGTGGGTGAAACGACGGAACGAAGTTGGTGAATTGCTGTTTCATTGTGTGCGTGAATAACTCTACAACACTGTCTACGTCAGTTGCGCGGTTCAACAAATTTTCCCAGTTGATTGCGAGTAAAGCCCTTTGAAGTCCTTCGAAATCGCTTTTACTAAAGTTGAGTTGCCTTATTTCAGACAATTCTTCAAAGCGAATCAGCTGAGGGCAGGCTAATGAGACAGACAGCGGTGGATGATGAGGGTCGATACCAACTAACGAGTCACATGCTACGGCAATGGCACAGTTGAGTACAGATTCGTCATTGACGAATACGAGGTCAAGAGTCCGATTACGCCCGTTTTTTACTGCGCTTAATTGAGTCATGTTGAGCAAAGACATTCCGTCCAACAGCGCAATATTTGCACTATTAAGACTCGAATCAGAAGGTTCAGCAAAAACGCGACCAGAGCGGCTGGCTTTCCAAGCAAGGCCAGGCTGATTGTAGTCCCCGAAAAGCAGGTGAGTAGTGTGCGATTCCAGTGAATTCAAAATTTCAAGCGCCGAGTCGATATGGTTCTGAATGACAGAGGTGTTATCGGCGATATCAGGCGGGATATATACAACACCTACACATATACTAGCACCATGAATGCGGACATCTACCCATAACTGTTCTAAATCAGATCTTAGACTCGATCGTTGCCTAGACTGTAACCTGTTAGATACGGCAATAAGGACACCGCCGCCGCGAGATTTACCTGTACATGCTAAGTCGCGGTCGTTTCGGTACACTGTGTACTTTGGTCCAAGAAGCTGAGGAGAACAAATTTGATCGTTCAGCCAGGTTTCGGTAAAAGCGAACGCATCCGAAGCGGCAACAAACAGCTCGGCAATTTTCGTGCGTAGCTCTCTTACGTTCTGATAGTAGAAATGAATATGTTCGTGTGGGTCATAATCCAATGGCGCGGTATCGGCACAAACATCAATTGTGGAATTCGCCTGAAAGTTGGATTGATTTTCAAAGACGGCAGAATCCGAACACCTAGCTTCACGTGAACATATACGTTCTTGGTGTTTACCTGGAGGAAAAGAGTTACTGTGTCCGTGATCTTTCATTCGCGGGGATGAACAGGGTGCGCCTATCTGATAGCATTCATTGGAATTTAGACTGCAGGTTGTGTGAGTTAAAGATGTACTGGCCTCTTCATTTACAATCATCTGATCAAGTTGGTTAACTGGACAGGGGGCCCGCTGGCCCCCAATATCCCCCGGTGGCAGACTAATTTCGTTTAAGGAATAACCGGTGTGATTACCGATGGTGTAGTTGCCACCACAGCACGTTCGTTTTTTGCTCCATAATCCTCAAACTCTATAAAGAAAATACCGGTGGGCCATGTACTTGGTGCCAACGCAACCGCTTTTAGTTTGGGATCAATGCCCACTTTGAATGAAATAAAGCGCAGCGACTTTATATCCACGTCTTTTTTAACCAATCTCACAACATCGGGTGGCTCGTTGCACTGTAGACATTCTTTTGCCGTAGTTTGATTGTTATCAGTGGTAACGTCTGGATGAATTCTAGACAAATAAACCCAAAATTTTTTCTCTGCTACAGGAACAGTAACGACAGTTGATGTTAGGTTGGTTTTCGTTCCGACTATGACGTCCCGGTTAGAATTGGGCTGATCTTCACGGCGACGTTTTGGCGTAGGATGGTAAATTGGCCAGTTGCTGTGAAATCCGCGGGGTGTAGCTTCTGCTTCTCAATAACACTAGTATGTTTTGCAACTTCTTTTCGCACCTCCGTTTTCAGTTCATTGATGGCAGCTGTTTGCTGTTTGATCAACTCAGCAATGGTATTGCCAAGTGCGGCGACCGTAGGACGAAAAGTAGCAAATCTCATCAACTTTAAGCATCCGTCGCAAAGCCAGAGAATATTTTCCGTGGAGGCCTTCAGCTTTGTAAAATGCTGATTGTTTAGCCCAGCACATTTATAGTGAGCCACCGTCTCACAGAAGCCCTGACATTTGATATAATCAGTCTCCTTTGTTGGTTTGGCGCACTTATCACACACAAACTCCATTGTTTATTTCAGGCAGATTCACCAGCACAAACTTTTCGTGAAATCAGGTATTGTATAGATATATCCGAAGAGAACTTTACTTTCACGTAGCACAGAAATGCTTTGGCAATCTTTTCGTCAATATTGATGGTTAAATGAATTTAAAAAACACAGTATGGGTATTCATGTCGAGCTCGTAAACAAATACCCAGCCGTAAAAATACTCACCTCCATTGACGAGTAATGGAAGATACACAGTTTACGGCTGGGTATTCGTATACGAGCTCGATGTGATGACCCCTAGTGATTTTGAAGAAATAAAAAACGAAGCGTAAAACACAATAGCAGTAAACGGCAGTGATGCCAAATTGTATAATAACCAGTAAAATCAGCCGTACTAGCGCACCCGAATTTGCCCCCTAGACCCCCCCCCCCCCCCTCAAATCTGGGCCTGTGCGTAAGAAAGTGAAATGAAAAATCAGTAATTAGTGCCGTTCATAGTTGTGAACACTAACGAATTTTCGTGTTCATTAGTTTTTTTTTTATTTTCAAATTATTTTTCGTTTGTATAATGATGTTTTTATAATCAACTGAATAACCAGAAAGATTCCATCGAACCATTCCCAGCGCCTCAGTCTCTCTTCCGGACTGCACTTAAAATGCGTACAGGCTGCAACGGGAATATCAAATTAGTAGACTGATACGTTCGGTAACATCATCACGCCTGCCTGAGCAAGTTGCATAAATGCGTATTAATGGAGCCAACCTTAAAGGAGAAACTTAAGTCTTCATGCTCAGACGTATCAAACCAGTACAGTAGCGGTTACGTACAGCATGTACTTCGCAGTGCCTTGTTCTGGTCAGTGACTTCGTGCCTTAGTGCAACGTCATGTTCCGACAAACAGTGCGGATAATTGGGTTAAAGATCGAACATGACGACTTCATACACGAGGCAGGAAAATCAATGCGAACGAATGTGAAGCAAGTTAGGCAGTATCAATGCCATACACTCGTTTTCCTTCCAAGTTCAGACATTTCCCTCAAAACAGTGCCCTACAAAAGCCCAGAACAGACCGTCGAGTCGATCCATTTACTTTCGCGATCTTTTACCATCGTGGGAACGCCAGTACCTAGTGTAACCGATGAAAGAAGCAGGGCAAACTGGCCGTGTAGAACGAGGAAAACAATAATTGGCCCCCCAACAGAACCCATACAGAAAAGTAATCCCACAGCACATACACTGCCTTAAAGTTTATTAGCTTGACTACAAGTGAGCGTTCGCGCGTATGCAAAATCGAACCACCGAACCAGAAAAAATACTCTTCACCGCCACAATGATTTGTAGGGCGAAACAACTCCGAGAATGGAAAGAAGCAAAAGACGCACAGGTTAAACCTTGCATTTGACTTTTTTTGTGCTGTTTTTGAAAGGTAATAAAGAGTGTTAACGTCGTTAACTAATTTGAAGCTCCTTGAAAATTTTCTCAGGTAATGATATACATGCATTTTAAAATTTGTGAACTTGCGATTTCCATTTTTTTATTAACTGCTTCATATCTCTACAAACGCAAGAGAAGTTTAATATTATATCCTGGAAAACCACACCTAAAATCTGGCAATTCTTTGAAATCTGAAGTGTTTCTTTTGTTACAATTTTTACTACATCCCGAAATATGCAGTATAAACTGTAATAGATGAACACAACACTCTCAATGGTCATGCTTTAGTAAGACTGCTATAGTTTATACCAAAGATAGTTTCATTCATTAATATTTAGTTATATTCATTCAACTGTATTGCCATACAAGCAAGGTTTAATGGATACGGACAAATGTAAAAATATCATCTGTATTGCTTGAGATATTATTCATTTCAAATTGTTGTAGCAGTAGTGATGGTAAATGATCTCTAACTAATCGGTCATTCAGGTCCTGATTTACATTTCTTACACCTTTGGTTCAATTTTAACTTAAGAATTACGATGCTTATTTACAATTGTTGTACCGAAAATCAATAAATAAAAAGGATACTGAGCACAAATTCAGGCACGAATACTTCCAGACGCATATACAATACATCTACTGCGATTGCAAACTTACCGGAAGCTGTCTGGTCGAAAATCCAATTGCGTATATTCCACCAAACTATCTTCAATTATCGTTATCTGCCACCTCCACTTTGTACATCACGTAAGATAAAGTAGCTTCAGGCCAATACATACACTATAACTTCACGTTGCACAATTCCACTGACTGATACCGCTCACTGCAAATTGATCAATAGACTACATCATTATCCAAAGAAAAATCAGATACGCATCAGGTCAAAGAGTGCAGATCTGACGGTTCCACCAACTCCCCGGTTGCAGCTTGTTCGATCCACTTGCGATTTTTTCAATTTTCATCACACATGAGTTGTACACTTCAGCTAATTACTTTTCAATGGTTCGCCAAACAAAATCTCACCCACCAGAAATCAACATAAGAAACCAATAAAACTCGCTTTCCTCCGCAGCCAAATCGACCGACAACATCCCGCGCACACACACAACGCATTACATGGTTGCGGATTGTTGTTGTTTACATTTGCAAGAAGCGGCGCAAGGGAGATGAAAATTGTAAAGAACTAACACACGCGACCCACTCACACTTTTTTGGTCGGATTTTCTCAAGAAGCAAAACGAGAGAATCCGCAAAAGTCACAATCGAGCAGCCGATGCGAGACTTGTGAGTAAATACAACTCCATATCAGAAGGCCCTTCACCTTTTCCTTCTTGACTGGTGTTTGGGCAACCGCTGCGGCCCGAAAGAGTGGCTATTTAATGGCAGCTGCTGCAGATCGTAAATGTGTGAGTGTTCTGGCTTTGCCAACTAGGATTTTTTCTCCAGGCGAGACACTCCTTACTGAGGACGGCCCTTTGAAAAATCCAATTTCCTAGACTCAGACCGTATCTTCCGAGCCGTTACTTACTTTTCTACTGCTCTTCGGGTTATTGTTCACTGTTTTGGACATTTTACATTTGTATATCTTTGTTGCACAAGTTCAAACACATTATAACTGGGTTCAAAGTTTTCCTGTTTTTGAACAATTTTCTAGCACAATCAACTTGAGCAAATATTTTTACTAACTATATGTACCGAAGAAATCGTTCTCCAATAAGTACAGTAAACTGATAAAAAAAACTTGGTCTTTAATTTGTTATTTAACTTTATTCAATCTTGTCAATTACGCGACGCCGAACCGATACGCCATCACCACCGTTCCGCGAAAACAGCTCAAAAATGACTGCGAGAAAATCCGCCGTCCACAGACTCTTGCTCGCTGCTCTAGCATCCAAAGCAAAGCTCGCGTAAAACGCACGCACACTGCCGGCGTTTCTCTCGCAACACGAGACGTAGTCCGTACATGCCGTCGTATGTAATGCAGACTTTTCATTCATGTTTCATTTGTATACGTTCCAGCTAAAGATAACCGCATGAGAGAGTGGCAGAGTACCTGGTCTTTCAAATTAACCCTTTGAATGCCTTTATAAACTAGAATATCAATAAAAACTTATAATATACCAAGGTATTTCCAATGTTTTCTATACTCAAATATTAGTTATAATGTGTAGTAGTGCAGTAATATTCTTAAACGTGTACATAAAATTCCACTAAAAACACCAGTTAATTTCGTTTACCCTATCCAACAATTTTGTTGTGTAACAAACTTATTAAACTTTAATAGCTTAATTGGAATTTCGTGCTCGAATTTCGCTTCATTTTTACCAAATAATTTGCACAAAAATCATCAAAATTACATGTGTGCAACATTGATCAATTACATATTTGCACTGCTGAGGCAGCATAAAGTAGCAATTCGAGCGCTATTTATTAGGTAGAAACTGAGATTTTTACGCTCAAAATCATCAAGGGAAAAAAATTTAACCTCTAAATTGTATGGAAAAGCCACCATTCAACCAGTTCAACTTAGTAAACTGTAAATAAAAAACTAGTTTGGATCGCACAAATAATCGCCAACCGACAACGTAGGCACAGTATTTATCTACTTTTCCATACTCAACTATACGAGCCAATGTACAAAGTACATATTGACCAGACCGATGTCATGGCAACAGTTTCCTGAAGCCGCCGCCGATGATGATGGCGGTACCGTTGGAAATATGGTCATAAGCTCCGTTCATTCCGCCGCATGTGTTACTGTACGGATTTTTTGCGCGCTTCTAACTATATTGAATGTAGGGCTATCCGGAACGTGTTGAAACATGTTTGAACGTGACCATTTATGTCCTGCACAAAATCCATAAAACGTTCAAAACAAAACAATCGTTTTTCGCTTTTTGCATTACTTCACACCACTTGCAGCAACAGTTGATCTTGCATGGACGGAGCTTAATCGGCTGTTTCGCAAGCACTGACAGCCTTTTGACGTATAATCGAGCCAGAGAGCCAGAGAAAAACGGCTTCAAGCGAAATGTATGGGGATGACGTTCGTGACAGGGATGTGATATTGACTTAACTTTTCATATCATGAAACAGTACAATCGAAAAATCAATTTTACGACCTATTACAGAAGACGAGACGAGCGGCGAAGTAGCTTACCTGACCAATTTTGATATTACAGATGGCGAGACGGCTGGATTTTGGACCAGTAACTCGTCTGCGAAACTGTTCGGATCGTTCGTGACTCAGCTATCACCAGCCATTTGTTGAATATGTATGAGATTGTATGAGAGCACCTCAGAAAGTGTTGTTGCATAATGACTGGGATTCGATTGGAAATTTGAAATGATCTTTCTTCGCGGCGATAGAGCAAGATCATTACCCTCGTCAATCAATACAATGAAAGATGCGTGATGGATGAGTTTCAACTGGAAGCAACGGAATCGGAGGCAGAACGAGGTCGAGATGATCAGGCTGGTTGACGAAGGCGACACCCAGGAGTCTGCCGTTTGAATTATGAAAGTGATTAACTTGCCTCGAACCGGTTGCGAAGAGAGTTTCCGTGAGATTGCATTCCTGATCGGAAGATGCATTAGAATAAACATGATTGATTTCATCGTCAAATTGTCAACATAGGGCGGGAAGGTTGAAGTCTCCAATAGAGAGAACGATGTCAGCATACGACGAGTGATCCAAAATTGTTTGCATAGCACTTGCGTGTGCCGAATATAGTTCAAGAGCAGAGTTGGAATGGAGGTAAATGCGAACTGCTACTTGCTCGACCTGGTCACAGTCTGGGAGGGAGAAACGAATACTACACTCAAAACAGTGAACACGCACATGCGTCGTTTTCTGATAGCGTGTAACTATCTTCTTGCTGTAACGCATGCATGACTCGAACGAAGTTTTTAGCAACATCAGAAATTCACGTTCACGGTGTTGCTGATATTTGTTTGGTTTTTGCGTGCGAAGAAGAAGGAAGGAAATATTTTTGCTTTTGTCATCACGCACTTTTTGACAATTACATATGAGAGCTCACATAAGTGCGAACAGCCTCCAAAATCTTTTTCAACGCGAATAATTTGCAAATTTTACAGACTAATTTTTCGAGTTTGTGTTTTTTTCAATTTGCCGTTGTATAAAAGTTTTTTTCAGAGTTTTGAGTTGATTGTAGTGAAGGTGTTCGGAATTGTAACCAAAGCCTTAAATACAGAGAAGCGCATGTTTAATAATCGAAGTAAGCTAGCATGATTATTAAGCTTATGAAATTTATTATTTTACGTAAAAACAAACCAAAATATTCTGTGAAACGACAATGAATGCAAAAACTGTTAGCGATGAATATTTTTTCCAGCAACTGAAGGGTATCAGTTATAACAATACTCATCGCGAAAAAATGCTCTTTTTTCTTTGGTTCAAATTAACAGTCGATGACAGCTCATTCTGGTTCATTTTGACACTGACAGCTTCGTATCCGTTTCTCCCTCCCAGGTCACAGTCATTCAATGACACGGAGCTGCAACCAGGGGCCTATAAACGTTAACATTTTGCCCACCAATCATAAATTCATCATGGCGGTAATATTTCATTTCAAATGCTTACAAAACTTATCTTATTCATTAAGAGTGCACATCACTGAAAACAAATGTTGAGCTCTTGTTTTTTGTCCATCCAGAACGACATTTACTCGAGAATAAGTCTACCGACAAAATGGGACGTTTACTTAATACACTTGTTTTAGGGCAAACCAACCAAAAAGTGGATACCAGAAATGCTGGTACCAGAATCAATGAGTGGTAGATGGAAAATGTATGGGGTTTGACAGCCACAAGAGCCCCCTGGCTGCAACTAAGGTGACTTTTGACGGCTATCAGCACGCCGCCATTTCGAGAGTGAACACTAGTCGCTTCATTGCGATCACAGCGAAAAAAGTGTAATCGGACGATATTTCTGCACTGTCGATAACGGCGTTTAGCCACGTTTCCGTGAGAACAATCACATCGTTGTAATCGCTGCTACCTCACAGTAACCGCAGTTGAGTGATCTTGGTGCGCAAACCTCTCACATTCTGGTAGGACGGATAGAAAGTGACCCGGAGCTTTTTATGCCGCAACAAACGGTGGTTGAGTGCTGGAAACATTGTGAATTACAGCGGGCGTATCATGGTTCGTAGTTAATGCGTACTTGCCTGCATTGACGGTTTGGAAGACACCTTCTTCGTTCTCGAGCACAGGATCGGGATGGCTGGAGGTCGCTGGCAGGAATAACTCGACTGTGCTGAGGGGATTGATGGTGCAGAGGAAACTCTCTGAGTTGGGCACAATCATTGAACAAAGAAATAAACAAAGAAATGCTCTAAGACAAGAAGTCTTAGATTTAACTCTATGTAGCGCTTCGGAAGTGAAGAAAATTGTTAAAAATTGTCATGTCTCAAATGAACCTTGTTTATCAAACCATTGATTAGATTAGACTCCCTCTTGGAAAAGAACTACTCCAAAATCCAAAGAAAACCGATTGAAGCTTTTTTGCGAAACACTTGGTCCTGTCAAAAAAGTATACGAGCTCCAGTTGAACTGGACATCGCAGCAAGTGACACGGAATCTTTTGCTTCAAACTGTTAAAAAACGGACAGTCTCAAGTGACGTGCACTGACGGAACAACACACTTAAAAACCTTCGTCGGAAACAAGACGTGGACAAACAGGGTTAAAATCACATCCAACTGTCCAAACCAGAAGATGAGGCGAGCAAAATATTGTATTAGAGAGCGCGAGTTAAACTTGGCTAATGACAGCTGAGTGACAGACGTTATACTCGTCCAAAATCTATCCGACTCGCCATCTGTAATAAATTGGTCATACAAGTAACTCACCGCTCGCTGCGTCTTCTGTAATAGGGCCCTATATGTACACAAATCCAGAAAAAAATGGTTCCACGAATCCTGTCATTGATTCTCTACCTGAGGCAACGTGAATTAAAAAAGTGATGTCCAGAGATCTAACGAATGGTATGACCACAGACGAAGACGATTTCATCGACCAGAAAAATAATGATTATTTTGAAATTTTGCTGCCAGTGTCGCTATAAGCAAGCGTGCACATCCCTTATCAAAGACAAAAACCGCCAGTAATGCCGTTGGTGTTGATTCAATCAAGCGTGCACACCCATTAGCAAAAAAAAACAAAAACTGTTTTACGAAAGTTAGTAGGCAATAAGGTCACATGGCGGCGCATGAATGTAACGTTTCGAATAAGGACGAAGTTTTTACAGGATTTTTCTTCGAAGAAGCACGTCTGTTTGTCTGTGGTATGACTGTCATTGCCTATGAAACAAATTAGACTCGTAGGCCGATATGAGAATAAGAAGGGCAGGCTCGTATTGTGAAACGTGCATCATAAAATTATTTGAGGGGGGCGCGAAGCTCTCTGTGCTTCGCAAAGGGGGTCGTGGAGCTATTTGTGTTTAGCAAAAGGGGCCGCGGAGCCAAAGATTGGGAACCACTGCGCTGAAGGTTCCTGGCTCGACAGTGATCCAGCTTCCTATCTTGACAGTAACTTGATATTTATACTCAAGCTGGGTGAAGCACTTCTTTATCTCCTATCATGGTCACTAGTGGTTGACGTTCTTCATAAGTTGTACCTGATTTGTACGAAATTTTTGTTATGCTGATGACGTCTTCATTCATTGAGGGTTATGTGATGCGGATCAAGTTGTATGCAAATTACAGCCTTAATCTACGCACTTGAATTTTTTTGTCGGGTCTCGGTAACTTATTGCCGAGAACGGCACCACTGGAGGAGAGTCGACAGGGGTAGAACTCAGCTTAAACAAAGGGTATATGGTGAGAAGCCTGAGAACAAACCCATGTTTAAGTTCTGCGACAACCAAATGGCCTGATTCTACTAAGAATCGAATCCACGACCACCTACTTGTCAAAGCAGACCCTGTAACCTTGCGGCTACGAAGCTTTTCTGAAATTTAAATTTAGTTTTAATGTAGAAATGTTTTGCGTTCAAAAAAAATCTTTTTACGGTGTATATGTTTTTTCAAGGCTTCATCAGCTTCAATTCTTCCTCAGACAGTTTTTCTGTAATAATAAATGTTTCTGAGCTACAATGCTTTGAATAATGCCTATGCTGAAATGAGGCTGACCAGATGTATCGTTTTGAATGGGACAGTACCGTTTTTTCGTTCATTTTTAACAGTCCTGTTTTTTTACCATTTGGTCCGTTTTCTTTTAAAAAAACTACAAGGGCCTTAGGGTTGTACGAAATGGTGACGTGGGACTAAACATTGTAATTAGGGGGTTTTTTGTTACAAAATATACAGAGTCTGCAGACAGAATCAAGGTGTTTGCTCAGCGACTGTACGTATTTTAATTTTCAGCCTCCCCTGGAAATCGATTTTTGAAATATATTCAACAACACTCGAAAGAATATCGTTTATATTTGGTGATATTACGCCTGTAGTATTTTTTTGTGCAAACAACATGTATTTGACAAGGCACAAGCATATCATTCTTGATGAAGAAGCACCAAGAATTTCTCGTAATGCGTCAAAATCAGTGTTATGACCCCTCGGTCGGCGCATCTCACCTTGCATCTTAGTTGCTTTGGATTCAGCAGCGGTGGGGAGAACTGTCATCGCGCCTTGCTCTCGGCGGTTTACGTTTTGTCATCATTCGTTTGGCAGTGTCACGCAGATTGAAACATTCTAGAATCGTACGATGGCTATTAAACAAATTGCTCGGAATATTAAATATATTATATATTGAATCATTAGTCTTAAATAAATTTTTTGCTTAAATTATTAGTGCTAAACTTAGATTAACGCTAGAGCTAAAGTGTTAAGCGATACGTGGTAAAGAGTGTTGCTTAAACCCTACGAATTCAATTTATTGTATGAATTTATTAAAGGTAACCTAAAAGCTAGAGGATAAAGGAGAGAAAATCAGGGACCTCGTGCTAGGACAGGAAGAATTAAGAAGGATCCCAAGGAACAATTTGGAAGCCCTTATAAAGGCAAATGTGGAATAAGAGCAGTGTAGATGCAACCGGTGCTGAATAAACAACACGTTGAATTATTTGTTGTACAAACGTTGCCGCATTCTTTATTCATATATTATTCCAATAGTGGAACTCCAGCTTAACAGAAGGTGTTTTAAACGTTTGCAAGAGATTATTAGCAACACTAATAAATATGTGCTGCGTGAGAGCGCTTTAAAGTTCTCCGCTCATCAGTTGCATTCTCGCCTAATAAAAGCGATTTGAACATTTCAAACGGCAACCTGGCGACTGTTATTCTGCACGTGTTGTTCAAATGTTGCACATATGAATTTTAAGTCTTTCAAGAAGCAATTCTTTAGCTCTTATAGACGCGAACGTTAGACTACTGGTTTTATGGAACATCCTTCTCAACGCGTCGTATAGTTAGTTTAACGCAGCATAAACGTTGTTTTCAAACCACTAAAAGAAGGCAATCCACGGGTGACGTTCCATTGCTTGTACGTTTGTTATTGTTGTTGTTTTTCAAGTTGCAAATCCAAAACATAACCGAACACGAGACCTTTGAGCGTTGGAAAATCTAAAGTGGTATTCTATTGTTGGGTAAAGTATTGCTCCACGCAAAACTAGAGCAACCAATCGGACAACTGTTATTTTTCACGCTTTTCGATTCGCATTACATCCAAGTTGCGACCGTTCGTACAAACGTGAAGATGTCAAAAGATGAAAACAAACTGGTTTCAGCTGATCGCAACTGTTTCGTGGATTGCCTTAGATTCGCAGCTTATCTTGTTTCAAAATCGTCCGTGTTCCCCCTAAAGTTTTTTTTTATTCCAAACAAAAAAAATCACAAGAAGGTTGTATGCAAAGCCACGACCGCAAGGTTGAAGTAGAATACTTTTACAAGAAAGATAAGCTGGCTGCTTGCGTGTCAGTCATTTTTTCTAGTAAATAAACGTTGACCATTCATTGGCAGTATTGTAATTTCTTTTCGTCTGATATTTTGAATGAAGTTTATTGGATATTTTTAAATTTTGTGCAAATGAGAAGTTGAAGTGCTGCCGAATTGTAATATGCACATTTAATACGACATCATTAAACGGGAACGGAACAAAGGCTACGGTTATGCAGAGCGCGAATGCCGGCGCGATGCGATTCGCCTTACCGTGGTGAAATGTACAGCTCTTGTTAAGGCGAAGTAGAGCTATACATTTCAACAGATTTCGTCTTGCCGAATCGCATCGCGCCGTTATTTGCGTTCTGCATGACCGTAGCCAAACACTAAGCGACGCAAACACGTAATAATAGTCAGAGTATGCATGTAGATGAAGATAATTAACTTTGGATTATAGCGCAAAACGAGAAAATATTAACTCTTCAAATAATCATTTGTGTTCTTCAAATTTCAGTTGTTCAATTTAATATCCGATGAAATGTTTGTTTATTATCTGATGAAGCTCTTATATAGGCCAAATGATGCATTCCCAATTTACTAGGTCCATAACTCTGCCGACCGTGCTTGGGAAAGCGCGGTATAACGACCAATCAGAGGTTGAATTTTGTGTTTTGACAAGGCTTAAGAGTTTTCAATAGTACAATAGTTCGAATGATAAAATTGCAATTTCATGCATTTGGTAGGAATCTTAGAAGATTTTCTAATCGATTGCTGCAAAAACGAAGGAAATCCATCGAAAACTAACCGATTTATTAGCATTTGAAATTTTTCTCACTTTTTTCAGTTTTAGATTTTCATTTTACATCCCTATGTAGCCGAACTTCCTGAGAAAAGTATTCTAATTCAAAATTAAATCTTCATTAATTCATTTGTTATAAGGACAATTGTTCAATTTATCATAGGATGTAGTGTTTATCTTACATCTCTGTGTTACCTTGATAGTGAGGACTAAGGCGCACGGTCAACACAATGAGAAAGGTGTTTTCACATTGAAAACTAGACACGGCTTTACTGGAGGAAGTGTTGGCAAATGCATCTACCGCTAATACCACCGCTATCATACGAAAGCGCGTCGTTTCATGTGGAGAATATCAAAAACGAAAAATGACGCGCGTCTAAGCATAACCCGAACTGTTTCGCCGTGCTGCTCCCATTTACCTTTACATCGGCCTCAGGGAAGTACCGGCTGCATCAGCCGCTGAGGCTGTCACTATACTGCTATTGGTACCAAAAGCTATTAACTCTTCAAATAAGTGTGTTATTTGTTCTCAAAAGAACAATTGTTCAATTCAAAATCGGATTTACGCAATCGCATCTCTGTAATATTACCGACAATAATATTCTTCTGAACAAACTGATACAACTTTCCCATTAGGCCTCTGCCATAATAGACGTGAAAAGCGACGCGAACCGATTCGCTCAGCTGTAGGTTAATGTACAGCCATCAGTAGAGCTGTACATCAACCTACGGCCGAGCGAATCGGTTCGCGCCGCTTTTCGCGTCTACTATGGCAGAGGCCTTAGAGAAAGTTGCTGGCTGATGTATTCACTTCATGCAAGCCTGCTGCTGATGCTTCCCGCTACCACACTGAAACAGCATTTTAGTGAAGGGAGTGTCGTTGCATCAGCTGACCCTGCTACTATCGATGCTGATATACCCGCTGCAACAGCTACGCTATGCATAGCCATGCCACAGTTGTGGCCGCTATACGCTGGCCCAACTGCTGAGCACCTGCAACGCTATCCGTAGCCATGCCACAGTTGTGCCCGCCATTGGTATCCGCTGTACCTGCATATGCTGGCCCTGCTGCTATCGATGGTGAGATCCACTGAAACTGCAACGCTTATTCGCAGCCATGCCACAGTTGTGGCCGCTATCCGCTATCGATGGTACCCACTGCTCGCTCCCGCTTCTGCTAAGGGAGAACTGCTGTCGTCGCTGTTCAGAACTACTATGAGCGGCTTCGACTAAAACAGGCTCTTATATGGGGATGAAAATAGGAATGAATTATTTTACGTACGTGGTGGAATGACAAAACTTGAAAAATATGTGTGACTTCATTCTGGTTCAGAGCGATCATTTGATAAGCTCCACCTCTTTTTTCAGTTTCTAAAGTTTTTCCCCAGTTTCGTAGCACGGATGCACAAAAATGATTTCTTGTCGAGCCGGACCGATAGCACTCTCATTGAAGCAACAAAATAACATGTTTTGTGTCGTGTTGTGCAGCTTGGTTGAAGAAAATATTCCCGTCCCCATGTCGCATGTAAGCAGATTATTGCGTTCAGTAGACAGTAGATAGTGTATCCAGCGAATAAACACCGATGGTGCTCTCACACACGCAACGGTTTTAACCCGTATCTTATTGCGGTTTGTAACATCAAGCGATTTCGTTTGCTCGCTGTTGCGTGTTGCATCATGTTGCAACTTGGCAGCTGGGAGACGACGAAATTCTGTTTATGCTGATTGATTGAATCGACTTCATATTAGCTCTGCATAGTCGAACTAACTACTTTTGTGAATGCGTACTAACAGGACAGTTTATTATTCAATGTCGGTTATGCTGATCGCAGCGTTTGCGCTGCCCCTACAGTGGGGGGTTTACTAAATAAAGTGAAAATTAGACAACTACAACAGAATTTGATTGCATCCCGTACAGAATGTCTGCTTGTGTTGATGCCAGAAAATTATTAACCCTCAATTATTTTTTTTATTTGCCTTGAAAAAAGCATGTTGCGGTTCAAAATCGGTTGCTAATTACAACCTTTGAGCTGCCCTAACATTGGGGGAATTAAGATACACGGACAACATGCACTGTGGAAGCTATTTCACATTCAGTAAATTAGACGGGTGCGACAAATATAAATTGTTAGGATGCAACACAGAATGCTTGCTTGCGTTGACAAGAATTATTAACTTTCAATGACTTGTTTATTTGCCTTCAAAAAGGCATTTTGATTTCCAAAATTGGATTTCCTGATGGCAATCTTCATGCTGCCCCAACACGAGGGGAATAATGGCTGTCTGGCGACACACGCTGAGAAAAACCGCGCTGCTCCTGAGACGTGGTGACCAACCACAGGGCTAGTGCTGCTGCTAAGGAAGGACGACTTGTCGCTGTCTAGAACTATTATGAGCGGCTCCGGCTGAAACAGGCTCTTATATAGGGATGAAAATAGGAATGAATTATTTTACGTACGTGGTGGAATGATATAACTTAAAAAATATGTGTGACTTCATTCTGGTTCAGAGCGATCATTTGATAAGCTCCACCTCTTTTTTCAGTTTCTAAAGTTTTTCCTCAGTTTCGTGGCACGGATGCACAAAAATGATTTCTTGTCGAACCGGACCGATAGCACTCTCATTGAAGCAACAAAATAACATGTTTTGTGTCGTGTTGCGCAGCTTCGTTGAAGAAAATGTTCCCGTCCCCGTGTCGCATGTAAGCAGATTATTGCGTTCAGTAGACAGTAGATAGTGTATCCAGCGAATAAACACCGATGGTGCTCTCACACACGCAACGGTTTTAACCCGTATCTTATTGCGGTTTGTAACATCAAGCGATTTCGTTTGCTCGCTGTTGCGTGTTGCATCATGTTGCAACTTGGCAGCTGGGAGACGACGAAATTCTGTTTACGCTGATTGATTGAATCGTCTTCATATTAGCTCTGCATAGTCGAACTAACTGCTCTTTTGAATGCGTTCTAACAGGGCAGTTTATTATTCAATGTCGGTTATGCTGATCGCAGCGTTTGCGCTGCCTCTACAGTTTACTAAATAAAGTAAAAATTAGACAACTACAACAGAATTTGATTGCATCCCGCACAGAATGTCTGCTTGTGTTGATGCCAGAAAATTATTAACCTTCAATTATTTTTTTATTTGCCTTCAAAAAAGCATTTTGCTGTTCAAAATCGGTTGCTAATTACAACCTTTGAGCTGCCCTAACATTGGGGGAATTAAGATACACGGACAACATGCACCGTGGAAGCTATTTCACATTCAGTAAATTAGACGGGTGCGACAAATTTAAATTGCTAGGATGCAACACAGAATACTTGCTTGCGTTGACAAAAATTATTAACTTTCAATGACTTGTTCATTTGCCTTCAAAAAGGCATTTTGATTTCCAAAATTGGATTTCCTGATGGCAATCTTCATGCTGCCCCAACACGGGGGGAATAATGGCTGTCTGGCGACACACGCTGAGAAAAACCGCGCTGCTCCTGAGACGTGGTGACCAACCACAGAGCTAGTGCTGCTGCCAAGGAAGGACGACTGCTGTTGTCGCTGTCTAGAACTATTATGAGCGGCTCCGGCTGAAACAGGCTCTTATATAGGCCAAATAGCATGTTTTCAATTGCAAGGTATATGATCCTGTCGACCGTGCTTGGGAAGCAAGCATATAACGACCAATCAGAGGTCGAATTTTTCGTTTTGACAAGGCTTGACTATTTTCAATAGTACAATAGTGTGAATAATAAAATTACAATTATCTTATTTTGGGAAGAATCTTAGAAGATTTTCCAATCTATTGCTGCAAGAACGAAGGAAATCCATCGAATACTAACCGATTTATTAGCATTTGAAATTGGACATATTTTTCACTTTTTTCGGTTTTAGATTTTCATTTCACATCCCTATGTAGCCGAACTTCCAGAGAGAAGTATTCTACTTCAAAAATTTGACGATATTATAGCCATATCATGAAAGCCAATTCATGAATTAACTTTAGCAAGCCGTTTCGGGAACAAATTTCCTATGGGGCTCTTCTAGAGTGATCATTCAGTGAACAAAACAAGGACCATGTTGTAGGTATATCACCAAGAACACCCGAAACCATGAAAATAGATTGTTGAAGTAATTTCATAAACTATGAATCAATAAGTGTGAGATTCTGTTCAAAAATTCATAGAGCTCCTCTGTTTCGGAATATACCCACGGGAAAACTAAAGTTGCTGAATTTTTTAGTGCTATAACTATTTAAATCGGATAAAAATTGCAAACGTTACAAGAATATTAATTTCTGGTTACACGGGTACCCCACTATTCACGTAAGGAGTAAAAAAGTCCCTCATGCTAGCCCCCCATCCCTCCGCTGCTGTTTAAAAACTAATATCCAAAGTTGCCTTTCAACGAGTTCTGAGATGTCACCAATTTCTAGCACTATAGATTAAGGTGAAAAAAATGAAATACCTAAAAAGGCACCCGGATTCTCCGTCGAGCACACAACTTAAATAAATAAATTAAGCAAACGGTCAGTCAACCGAGTTTGTTACGATTAGGTGTTTTGAAATCAGGTTATCAGGTTGGTTACAAGGTGGATTATTTCATATCAAAGCTTAATCAGTAAAAATCAATTAAAGAAACATGAATTTGGGTGCGTCTAACAGCCTTTGCTGTTAGCCCCCATACCCAGTTAAATATTCACTACAATAAATTCTATCAGAATCGTCTTTCGCGTTCAGCTTGGTTCCGGTGTTCCGTAACCGGTCGCGTCATTGCATTGCATAAAGCTTGAATCTATAACACGAAAGATATCGAAATTCAATTTTTCTTTTGCAATAAAACTAAGTACTAAGCGCCCTATTGGAAAGAAACGAGACCGATTAAAAATTTATTGATGTGTGATGAAAAAGTGCCTTTTATTAAATAAAAATCATTCTATTTTCGTACATTCAGTAGGAATACATGATGTTGAATCTTTTTTTATGTCCTAATACAGATTTACAGATTACTGATTAAGCTTGCTATTGAATGAACAATATATATAACTTAAAACTATGCAGAAAGTGGCCTAATACACAATCTTTTACACCTTTCTTTTTCTATGTTGTCGTTTTGTTGTAGCTACATTGTTCCATCCTCTCCTCCCGCATCATCAGTAATCACTCCTCCAGCAACTAAAAAAACAGATAGTTTAATCATAAAACTTATTTTCAAACAGTAAATTGAAAGTATACAGGCATAGTGCAATAAATATATATGATTTTTATGTCCTCTAATTACTAGTAACCCTAAACTTTGTTTGAAGAATAAACTTTTGATTTACAAACAAATTTTCAGACCAGCAATGCTTTATGCAATACCAACCTGATCTAGTTGATGCTCAACGAGAAAAAAACGGTTCGAAGGATTCAGAATTAAATTCTGAAAAAGATTTTAAAGCGTCATCATTGGTTTGGTACACTCAAATTACAGACTTACTGGTATCGAAATGTTAGAAGCTATGTCGAATAAAATTATTCCCAACATTCGATAAAAATCGCTGCAATCCCCAATTGCTACGATAAGCTTTCCTCATAGTCAATTAGTAAGCAACTAAATTAGTTGTAAGATTAGTTCTCTTTACTTGACAAGTAGGTTTAAATCCCTACGAATAACAAGCCCTAATCGCCAAAGCAAATAAATCCTAACAATTAAAATTTCACATTAAAATTGTGTTGATTGATTAGCCACACAAAATGAACAATTGATAATTTACTATAAAACACTTGAGTTACAAATGAACCTTCGTAAGCAATAGTAAAAGTGTTAAAAAAAGATATTTTTACCCCTTTCTTATTGCTGACCAAGTATCCCTTTTACGAACTAATCGATGTAACACTCTCGTATAAGTGAACATCATATATTCAACTGATTCGACCAAATTGCGTTCGATCACAAATACGATACGAAGCGTTCAAAACAATAATATATGTACATTTATACATAGGGATACCATCCGTCCTGATTTAGCAGGGCATGTCCTAATTCTGAGATCCTATTTGAGCGTACTGATTTATTTTTTATATTCTGGCATTTGTCCTGGTTTTCAAAGTGAACCATTTCGAGACACAACGCAAACGAATTTTTTCTTCTGTTGAATCTCAGCGAAGTGACGAGAGGAATCTTCTAGGTGTTGAAATCGTTAAACATCTAATTATGAAGTGACTATACGGTCCCTCATTTCAACAACATGTCCCGCTCAGAAATTTGTCCCGCGAGGCGTGTCGCACGCCTTTGAAATGCCCCTCGATTTTAACAGAATTGAACCCCTCGATGTCATATTTTTTTACTGCGACAGTGTGCCTCTCAGACAAGCATTCTACTCATTTATCTGCCTCTTCACATCTATAACAGTTAAATCAAAAAAGCGTAAATCAAATAAAAGGCAAAGTATTGGTACGAACATTACGCTGTACAAGCTTGACCTTATTATTTATTAGGCACAGACTTCGCGGACAACTATTAGCATACAAAGTAATTGCGGGGCTAGCGCTCCGGTTTTATTATAACTGCCTCTACCAGGGTGGGTTTTGAAACTATGAAAGGTCCTGATTTACACCTCCGGCCAGATGGTATCCCTGTTTATACAACGCAACATTATAGTTTCTCACCTACTCATCGCGGTCAAATGCACCATCTTCCTTTGGTGTAAATTTCATTGAAGTTCCTAGAAATGGAATTGTAAAATTATTAAAATACGATACAGCAAAGTGTTGTACCTACTTACCGTTATGTTCTAGCAAATGATAAAAGCCAAATTCTTAAATTGAGTTAGCTGCCTTTCCTGAATTCTACGGAACCACAGTGACCGCTAGCTTCGACGGTTTGTACCACGCAGAAGTAATTTCCTTTAATTGAAAAATGTTAATTGCTTGATTTCACTTCATATTTATAATTACCTCACTCGTGAACACTCAATCAAAACGATCAAAACCGATAAACAGAGACAAGCAACACAATAACACTGGAGACTAAAGCCGCGGAATAAATTAAAAAAACTGAAGACTGAATGATGGATGCTGACATGACAGCGACATAACAATGATCAGGGATGCCAGAAGATTTGAAATGAAGAGCAGCAACAAGTTTTTGCGCAATTTTCAGAAGATCCATATTGCCCCTTGCATGACTATTTGGACTTCTGTGATAATCATTCATTGTCCAATTTCTTATTTCGCTCTATCAAATTGAAACTCCAGTAGCGCAGTGGCACTTTTTTTGGGTTCATTGTTTGTTTTGTTTTTCATTTGCAACATTAAGTATATATTTTTGAGCAGCTTTAGTTGAAAATTAGGTTGAATATCAAAACAAAACAAAGTGTTACATGATTGATTGGGTGATACTGAGTATCGATACTTTCTCGATTGTCATTGTATCGATACCAGACCTCACGGTTTCAAGTATACTTTATAAATATATATAAGTATCAAGCACTGACCATTGCTGGAGTGATTTCTTATCAACCTACCAAGGTAGCAGTCATGATAGAGATTTCTTTTGTCTAGATAATAAAATATTTCTGTCAAGCGTTTCGATAACACTAGTATCGATACCCATCACCCAAACTGCGAAATCGTGTGCGAGATTCGACTGTGATAATCGTGTATTTCGGGGTAGTCCAATTTGGCGTAAAAGTCGCAATATGTGTTGTAAAAATATTAAAATATAAATGATAGATTTCAACAACGTATAAAATCATTCGTTGTTTTGCTTTCGTCTTGATTAGACGCGAATTGTTTATCTCCGTTTGATTCGCAAAATAACAATACACGAGTTATCGTACGGGTGTTTTTTTTTTCGATTAGTTCTTGTGTGCGATAACAATAGCCTGCAATATATCGGCAGAAACATCTTCTGCACACTGGTAGGGGCAGGCTACCCCGCCAGTGATCCGATACGCAGCTGATATATCAGCAAGAATAATTCTCCCGCACCGCTGTTACCCCGCTAGCAGCACGGACCACCATACGATCGAGCGAGTGGAAGTCAACTACAAGTGGCATCTACAAGGTCGCGTGTAGGATACGGCCACTGTGTCACAACACGAAGCTGGATCGTCATTGTTTGTTCTGCGGAGACGCTCGATTAATCCTACTATCAGCCGTGAGGTCGTGACTTAGACGTTCGGTGAAGTATTCACTTTAGAATTTTTATCATTATTATTAATAGTATTATTATTATTGTTATTATTATAATTATTATTACTATTATTATCATTATTATTATTATTATTATTATTATTATTATTATTATTATTATTATTATTATTATTATTATTACTATTGTTATTAGTATTAGTATTACTGCCTTTTTTTTTTATTTTGATCCATTGTAGTTTGAAAAATTGTTTTTAAAATTTAATAGCAACTACTTGACCCCCCCTCACATTCGAATATTTATCGTTTGTGTGCGGTAGAGCGTAACGCTCCCGCAAAATGGACGACATGCAGGTGCAACTATTCCTGGATGTGGAAACAACTGGGGAAGAGATTGAGATCTCCCCCATCAATTCCCCTCTACCTTCCCCGCTACCTAGCCCCGTACCAAGGGTACCGGCAACACGGGTGAAAGCTTACCCAGATGCTTCGAAAGGTCCGTTCGTAGTTTACTTCAGGCCCATAAAGAAGCCTTTAAATATAATTCAAATCGGCAAGGACCTGGCAAAACAGTTTTCGGACGTAACCGAAATTACAAAGGTTAGACCGAACAAACTGCGAGTTGTTGTGAGTAGCTTGAAGCAAGCAAACGCAATTGCTAGCTACGAGCTCTTCACGAGAGAGTACCGCGTGTACATCCCTGCCAAGGACGTGGAGATCGACGGTGTGGTTACCGAAGGAAGCCTCACGGTCGATGACATTTTGCGTCACGGGGTTGGCTGCTTCAAGAACCCCCTGATTCAAGATGTGAAGATACTGGATGTCAAGCAATTGCATTCAGTATCCATCGAAGAAGGGAAGAAGAAATTCTTCCCTTCGGATTCCTTCCGTGTAACATTCGCCGGATCCGCACTGCCGAACTACATCTCTTTGGACAGGGTTCGTCTGCCTGTACGCCTGTTCGTACCGCGGGTCATGCATTGCCAAAACTGCAAGCAGTTAGGTCATACAGCCACCTACTGCTGCAACAAGGCACGCTGCAGCAAGTGCGGAGGCAATCATGCTGAGACCGCTTGCAGTGAGGATACTGAAAAGTGTCTTTACTGCGAGGGAACTCGGCATGACCTTTCGGCGTGTCCCGCGTACAAACAGCGCGAGGAAAAAATAAAGCGTTCCCTCAAGGAACGATCAAAGCGCTCTTTCGCAGAAATGCTGAAGAGTGCTGAGCCACCCTCGACAGGAAACATCTTTTCCTTTTTGCCAACCGATGAGGGTACATCTGACGATCCCCTCGAAGGGTGTTCTTATGCCATGCCAGAAGGATCTAGGAAGAGGAGAATGATCAACTCTCCTAATCTTTCTCGCAAAGGTCGCAAGATAACCCCTAGCGGAATGACCAATAAGCCAACACAAAAAGGAAGCGGTGAACAAAAACCGAAGCAAGTACCTCCCGGTTTTAATTTTAAATCAAACCAGGAGTACCCACCGCTTCCTGGGGCACCAAAAACCCCTCGTGCACCCATTTCTCGATCAGAAGATAAAAAAGAAACAGGGTTCATAAAATTTTCTGATATTGTGGACTGGATATTTAAAACATTCAACATACCAGATCCCCTACAAAATATTCTTCTTGCCCTTCTTCCTACAGTGAAAACCTTTTTGATGCAACTAGCAGCAACTTGGCCCCTCATTTCAGCTATCATATCTTTCGATGACTAATACGGCGAAAGAGGTTAGGAATTTTATCACTGTATTACAGTGGAATTGCAGAAGTATCATCCCCAAATTCGATCTATTTTCTCATTTAATAAATACATACAATTGTGACGCATTTGCGCTCTGTGAAACCTTTCTCAATTCAAACGATCAACTCAATTTCCACGATTTTAACATTATTCGTCGAGATCGAGACTCACACGGTGGAGGGGTACTTTTAGGGATTAAAAAGTGCTATTCCTTCTTCCGAATCGACCTCCCCTCGATCTCGAATATTGAAGTCGTTGCCATTCAAACGAATATGAATGGAAAAGACCTATGCCTTGTTTCGTTATATATGCCTCCATCCGCGCGGATTGAACAGAAGCATCTCACTGATATAGCAGAGTTGCTTCCCGCGCCTTTTTTGATATTGGGAGATTTTAATTCTCACTGTTCGCTATGGGGGTCGCTGTACGACGACAACCGATCTTCTTTAATCTGTAACTTGATCGACGACTTCAATATGACAGTTTTGAATACTGGGGAAGCGACACGTGTACCTAATCCTCCAGCACGTGAAAGCGTGCTTGACCTATCCCTTTGCTCGACATCACTAGCGTTAGATTGCCGGTGGAAAGTAATCAACGATCCCCACGGTAGTGATCATCTTCCAATCGTTATATCAATTGCTAATGGTTCAACTTCCCCGAACCCAATCAATATTTCCTACGACCTTACACGTAATATTGATTGGAAGTGTTATGAGTCTATTATAGCGCAATCTATCGAGACTCACGAGGAACTTCCTCCGGAGGAAGAATACGCGTTCTTAGCTGGCTTGATAATCGACGCCGCGACTCAAGCTCAGACGAAACCGATACCCGGGGTAACGATTAGACAGCGCCCTCCCAACAAATGGTGGGACAAAGAGTGCTCTGAGCTGTACGCGCGAAGGTCCGCGGCGTATAAGGACTACCGGGAGTACGGCACTGTCAACCTGCTTCGAAAGTACGAGGCACTGGGCAGGCAGATGAAGAGCTTAGTAAAGGCGAAAAAACGCGGGTACTGGCGGCGGTTCGTAAACGCGTTGTCCAGGGAAACAGCGATGAGCACTCTTTGGGATACCGCCAGGCGCATGCGGAACCGTGACGTTTCGAATGAAAGCGAGGAGTATTCAGATCGCTGGATACTCGATTTTGCCAAAAAGGTCTGTCCGGACTCTGTACCGGAACAGAAAACCTTTCGCGACGCGTTATTAGTAACTACGGAAGAGCCTCCATTTTCGATGTTGGAATTTTCAATGGCTCTCCTGTCGTGCAACAATAAGGCTCCAGGGTTAGATAGAATAAAATTCAACCTGTTGAAGAATCTACCCGACTCTGCAAAAAGACGCTTGTTGAATTTGTTCAACAAGTTTCTTGAGCTAAATATTGTTCCGCATGACTGGAGGGAGGTAAAAGTCATTGCTATTCGGAAACCCGGGAAACCTGCCTCTGATCACAATTCATATAGGCCGATTGCGATGCTCTCTTGCCTCCGGAAATTAATGGAGAAAATGATCCTCTTACGGTTAGACAAATGGGTCGAAACAAACGGGTTACTTTCAGATACTCAATTTGGCTTTCGCCGGGGCAAAGGGACGAACGATTGCCTAGCGTTGCTTTCT
Organism: Wyeomyia smithii; assembly: GCF_029784165.1. Taxonomy (NCBI): domain Eukaryota; kingdom Metazoa; phylum Arthropoda; class Insecta; order Diptera; family Culicidae; genus Wyeomyia; species Wyeomyia smithii. The sequence goes on from NC_073695.1 coordinate 71,145,805, forward strand.
ACTGAAATTCAACTTGCCTTTGCTCGAAAAGAGCAAATGGCTTCTGCGTTCATGGATATTAAGGGGGCTTTTGACTCTGTCTCTGTAGAAGTTTTAAGCGCGAAACTTCATTCGCAGGGACTTTCACCAAATTTGAATAACTTTTTGCTCAATTTGTTGTCAGAAAAGCATATGTATTTCTCACATGGCGATTCGACAACTTCCCGAATTAGTTACATGGGCCTCCCCCAGGGCTCATGTTTAAGTCCTCTCTTATATAATTTTTACGTCAATGACATCGATGAATGTCTTGCAAATTCATGCACGCTAAGGCAACTTGCAGACGATAGCGTTGTATCCATTACTGGTAGCGAGGCTAGCAATCTGCAAGGACCATTGCAAGATACCTTAGACAATTTGTCTGAATGGGCTCTTAAGCTGGGTATCGAATTCTCTCCGGAGAAAACTGAGCTGGTCGTTTTTTCTAGGAAGCATAACCCAGCTCAGCTGCAGCTCCTACTAACGGGTAAAACGATCTCTCAGGTTTTAGTCGCTAAATATCTCGGGGTCTGGTTCGACTCTAAATGCACCTGGGCTTGTCATATTAGGTATCTGACACAAAAATGCCAACAGAGGATTAATTTTCTTCGTACGATTACCGGAACTTGGTGGGGTGCTCACCCAGGAGACCTTCTAAGGTTATACCAAACAACGATATTGTCAGTTCTTGAGTACGGCTGTTTCTGCTTTCGCTCCGCCGCGAACACGCACATTATAAAATTAGAGAGAATACAATATCGTTGTTTGCGTATTGCCTTGGGTTGCATGCAGTCGACCCATACGATGAGTCTTGAAGTGTTAGCGGGTATTCTTCCGTTGAAACATCGTTTTTGGAATCTCTCTTACCGGTTGCTAATTCGATGCACAGTTATGAACCCATTAGTAATTGAAAATTTCGAGAGGTTGGTCGACCTTCAATCTCAATCCAGATTTATGACTTTATATTTTGACTATATGGCTCAAGATATTAATCCTTCTTCATACGATTCCTCCAATGTCGCACTTTTAGCTACTTCTAATAATGCTATATTCTTCGACACCACCATGAAACAAGACATTTCTGGTATCCCGGATCAATTGCGACCCCAAGAGATCCCTAAGATTTTTTCCAATAAGTTTAAACATGTTAGTTATGATAAAAGGTTTTACACTGACGGATCTAATCTAGATGAGTCCACTGGCTTCGGTGTTTTCCACGAAAATTTTACCGCCTCCTACAAACTCGATGCTCCTGCTTCCGTGTACGTCGCAGAACTTGCTGCTATTCAGTACTCTCTTGGAATCATCGAAACCCTACCCATAGACCACTACTTCATCTTCACAGATAGTCTCAGTGCCATTGAGGCTCTGCGATCAATGAAGCCTGTGAAGCACACCCCGTATTTCCTGGGGAAAATACGGCGGTTTTTAAGTGCTTTAACAGATAAAAATTACCGGGTTACCTTAGCGTGGGTCCCTTCTCATTGCTCGATTCCGGGTAACGAAAAGGCTGAACCTTTAGCTAAGGTGGGTGCTATTGACGGCGATATTTATGAAAGACCATTTGCTTATGATGAATTTTATAGCATTTTGCGTCAGAGAACACTCAACAGTTGGCAATCATCATGGAACTCAGATGAACTGGGACGGTGGCTACATTCCATTTTTCCTAAGGTATCGACGAAAGCATGGTTCAAGGGGTTGGATGTAGGTCGGGACTTCATTCGCGTGATGTCCAGACTTATGTCCAATCACTATACGTTAAACACGCATCTCTTTCGTATAGGGCTTGTAGACAGTAATCACTGCGTTTGTGGCGATGGCTACCATGACATCGAGCATGTTGTTTGGTCGTGTACCGAATACTGTGGTGTTAGGTCTGAGCTTATAGATTCCCTTCGGGCCCGAGGAAAACAACCGAACGTACCCGTTAGAGACATTCTGGGAAGCGGTGATCTCCAGTACATGACACAACTATACGGGTTTATAAAAAATGCTGGCATTAAAATTTGATTTCTTTTATCTATTTGCTAGAATACAATTTCTGTCACAAACAATTAAAACAGTGAAAAAAAAAAATTAAATATATATATATATATATATAAATATATATATATATATATATATATATATATATATATATATATATATATATATATATATATATATATATATATATATGTATATATATATATATATATATATATATATATATATATATATATATATATATATATATATATATATATATATATATATATATATATATATATATATATATATATAAAATTTATTTCACGGAAATAGGGAGAAAATACCAATGCTGGCGCACGGTATGACCGTTGCTTACATACGCACTAAAACCAAGATTTGCTGACTATTCTGTAGATTTGGCATGCCTGGTCATGTCAAATCAACCGGTAAGTTTTGATTATGTCTAGTTCGTTTTCGCGACGGTACTACACCCTACACCGTCCCGGACTACACTTTTTAACCTTAACTTGAAACGAACACTCAAACGAAACTACACCCAGCTGTTAATTTTTTCGTACGGCATTTGATAGTATTTATTTTTGTTGTTGGTGTTTTCAACTACACCCTGTCGCTTTCGGGTGTAGTCCGGGAAAATGAAAAAAAAACACCTACAGGGCACAAGTGTAGTCCTCGTGTAGCTACACCGCGAAAACGGATTCGACATTGAAGCTGCGTGCAAGAAGTTTATATTCCCGCAGTTATGTTATGCCTGTTCAACGTTTGTTAGACCAGAACGTTAAGAAGCATATTCACTTGAAACACAGCACTCATCATATTACAGATTAGCTCAGATGCATTCTTCGATGACTGCCAAGCAATGCACCGCAAGTTCGAATCTCACAAGGTACCCAACACAAAAAGGATGGTTTATAAAAAGGGTGGTATTGCTTTCTAATATAAATTAAAAATTTACCCATAGGTATTTCAACAAGTAAAAAACTAATACGGAGCAAATAATAATAATTATAATAAAAAAAATTGAATTTTAATTTTGCATTTTGTTTGTGCCAAAAGAGCTGAATTAATGTTGATTAAACTTTTTTCCCCGCCCTTATTCAGCGTGAGCTGGGTAAGTACGTTCTAATGCGCGAAACAAACGTTGGCAAACATCATTATTAAACACGCGTTTAACAAGAGCCTTTGTAAAGTCGAGCAATGGTTTAACAGATGTTTAATAAGTATTTTGATAGACAGGTCGAACACATGCCGAACAGTAGCCTAATAAATGTTTTTCGGTGCAGCTGTTCAACGCTGGTTTCACAAGTGTTGAATAAAATATTCTGCTGTTGTTGTTTAAAATTCTCTTCCCCGTTCCTAAACAACTGTGTGTCGGATAATTTCTCCAAATTTAACTGAACAACCATTGAACAGAAGTTTTTTATTTTTCATTTCGGTTGTTGTTCAACTGTAGCCTAATAAAAGTGATGGAGTAAACGTTTAGGCAACAATAATTGTTCCTTGGGATGTTTCAAAGGATTGAGGGAAAAGGAATACTAAACGTAAGTTACGAGCCTGTAGTGTATAAATTAAGCACACTTTAACTCTAAATTATACCTTTGTAGGAATTATTTAATTTCTGTTAAAAATACAGTTTTGGGTAATCGGAAACCGTTCCTTTTTCTTCGCCTGCTTGTTGGCCTATCGCCAACAATTTAAATAATTCGTTTATCCACGTACGGATAACGATGCCACTGGTGGCAAGAAGCAACGAAAGTTCTGCCGAAAAATCTCCCGCTAATTGCAAAGCATGCCGTGGGCATGATGACTCCCAGATGGTCCAGTGCGACGCGTGTGACGATTGGTACCATTTTGAATGCGTGGGAGTAAGCCAGGACGTCGAAAACCATGATTGCCTCTGCCCAGCCTGCCGAGCCAAGAACAAGCAATCGACAAAAGTTATTTACACAACCGTACCGCCCGTAAGTACAGGTGTCACCCCAACCACCAGTCAGGGGCGCACTGCAACCGCGTTACCGGTGAGTAGTTCTTCCGAGCTAGTAACGAGTTCTTTCGTCATGACAACAACGATGTTACCGCAAAATACAACCTGCCCTACACTTGGGCAAAATATGCCAATGCATTTCACTCTCAAATGCCATCCCACTCCTCCATGCATTTCCCCTCGTTCATGCCACCCTATCAACCACTGCATGTTAATTGCGTAATGCCGCCGTTACAGTCGAATTGCCTGTCAAATCCGCTAGTTTCATTATCAGGGATAAATTAGTATGGTATGTGCTACACAGTGCCGCAAAGCAGATTCCATTCGTATCCAGTACTGTTCCATTCGTTCCGCCGAAGTCCGTATCATTTGTATCAACCACTGCCTACAGCGGAGGACCGCAAACACAGCTGCCAGAGTCGCTGCAATCAAACCATCTTCCAAATAACCAGCAACGAGTTTAGGAGGATAACTTGAGCCAGCATTCCGGAGCTAGTTCCAGGAGGTCCGCTAAGCAGAGACAGTTGAAGTTGGAGCTGCAGATCTTGGACGAAGAGCGGAAACTTAAGGAAGCGGAAGAAGCAACTCAACGGGAATACTTACGAAAACGACACGAGCTGATGAAGGAAATAGTTAATGATTTTTCGGAGATAGACGGGGAGGAAGATCGCTCGGATTCCAGAATTGTCGACTGGTTGAACGGAGCGGCCATTACAGATTCGCGAGGCGCACCTTTACACAGTACACCTGATGTTCATCGGGAACCAAACTCGTCTAGAAATCATATTCGGGATCCTCAAGCAGCAACTCACCAACCAGTTCCTCTTTCACACATGGTGTCAGAAAACAGGCAACCGCATTTAAGCCAGCAACGAGGCAACTCAGGGCCTGGACTCCATCCGACACACACACAAATTTCAGAGGTAAATGAAGATGTGAACAACTTGACGCGAAATCAGGTCGCCGCTCGCCAGGCTGTTTCACGGGAACTTCCGTTATTCAGCGGTACTCCGGAAGAATGGCCGTTATTCTTCTCAACGTTCACAACGACGACCAACCTGTGTGGCTACACACCGGAGGAAAACCTGATTCGGCTGCAGAAAATGAACTTGAGGCGGCGCTCAAGGCGATGGATCAAGCGAAGGTCATTCGAGAAATCACCGGTCCAGAGACGGAATGGACATTCCTACCTCCGGCGTCCCCTCATATGGGAGGAGCCTGGGAAAGGCTGATACAATCGGTGAAGAAAAATTTGGCGGCGATGAAGCCAGGGCGGAATCCAACGGATGAAACTCTGCGCAACATGTTGATCGAGGTGGAAAATGTCATCAACTCCCGTCCATTAACCTATGTGCCCGTAGACGATCCAGAAGCTCCAGTACTCACACCCAACCACTTCTTGTTGGGCTCTTCAAGTGGTCTCAAGCCGGCCACGATCCTGGACGACAGCGCATTGGTGCTTCGACGGTCCTGGTGTCACAAGTCGAAGCGAACATCTTTTGACGACGATGGGTGCGTGACTACCTGCCAGACATCACCAAGAGAACGAAATGGCTCGGCGACGTCAAACCAATTGAGGTTAACGATATTGTGGTGGTTTTAGATCCGGGACTGCCAAGGAATTGTTGGCCCAAGGGACGGATAATCTCCGTCAACAAAAGTAAGGATGGACAGATAAGGTCGGCAGCGGTACAGACCCAGGCGGGTATTTACGAGCGACCAGTGACGAAGCTTGCTGTTTTGGAGGTTCGACGCGATGAGGAGGTAAGCCAGGGACCTGGCGTACCTGGGGGGGAGTGTTATGACCCCTCGGTCGGCGCATCTTAGTTACTTTGGATTCAGCAGCGGTGAGGAGAACTGTCATCGCGCCTTGCTCTTGGCGGTTTACGTTTTGTCATCTTTCGTTTGGCAGTGTCATGCAGATTGCAACATTCTAGAATCGTACGGTGGCTATTAAACAAATTGCTCGGAACATTAAATATATTATATATTGAATCATTAGTCTTAAATAAATTTTTTGCTTAAATTATCAGTGCTAAACTTAGATTAACGCTAGAGCTAAAGTGTTAAACGATACGTGGTAACGAGTGTTGCTTAAACCCTACGAATTCAATTTATTGTATGAATTTATTGAAGGTAACCTAAAAGCTAGAGGATAAAGGAGAGAAAATCAGGGACCTCGTGCTAGGACAGGAAGAATTAAGAAGGATATTTCAAAGGATAGAGGGAAAAGGAATACTAAACGTAAGTTACGAGCCTGTAGTGTATAAATTAAGCACACTTTAACTCTAAATTATACCTTTGTAGGAATTATTTAATTTCTGTTAAAAATACAGTTTTGAGTAATCGGAAACCGTTCCTTTTTCTTCGCCTGCTTGTTGGCCTATCGCCAACAATCAGAATTAACTCTTTATCCTCAAAAACTTAATCCAATAATACTTACATTATCATAATGAATGGTTTAATACTTTCAAAATAATATGGAAGCCCTTACAAAGGTTCATTAATTGGCAAACATAAGAAGATATGTCAAACAAAATTATTAACAAGTTCCAGCAAAAAATCGTAACAATCAACAATTCCATTTTTGTTTTTTGCTTGACAATTTTTTTTATTTGCCTACAATTACATTCGCTGAATTACGAAGACAGCTAATATACATACGTTCATTATGGTAAAGCTATGAATAATAATATATCATATAACAATTCTAAAATGTAAAAAGAGATTCTGATGAATCTTAGTAAATAAACCAAAAATTTACAAGCATTCGCAGGCTCTCACTCTTCTATAAATGTGTATATGTGGAATTTACTTTTTCGATACTATCCGGTCACGATTATTTAGTGAATATCGAAGATAAAATTAAATAAATATCCGTTGCAAACATTTACAATTCTTGTTGAATAATTTATGATAATCATATGAGATAAACTCTCAATCACCATCAACAGCAGCATTGCAGTTTTTACTCGATTGCACACGAATAGAAATGTACGAACAAAAGTTTACCACTACTATACGAATAGTACCGCTGCAGTACGAATAGAAGTGTACCGCTGAAATGTACGAATAGAAGGGTACCGCTGCAATCATAGACGACGAGAGACCTGCGGTTCTTAACTCCACTGGTACTGTTGCTTTTACCGGCTTGTTTTCTTACAAGACATCAGTTTTTATTAGGTTCTGAAAGCAGGTTTATAAATTGTTCAAGAATGAGGATTGTTTCAAACTTTTCGGAAAACTTTTACCTTCGAGACATCATATTAGTCTAAGCTCATGGAAGCAAAAATAAATTAACCTATTGAGAGGGGGAGATTCTGTCAATTTTTATATCGATATTGATATAGAGAATATCACGAGGAACGGATGATGTCCATTCACGTCGTCTGTGCTAGGGATACTCGCATGTAATTGGTTCATTATTCGCGTAAATTTGTCATTGCAACTTTTTATCAATTTTACCACTTAGCAATGAAATTAGAGTGATAACTACCATATTACAAAATTGTTCTACATTTTATATATCCAACATCATACTGGTTATAGTTATCCATCATGTGGTTATGCTGTTATTAACGTTTGAAATCTGACGCAACATTTGCCAGTTTCATTTCCAATTTTACAGAATGCATCCCAGTATAGTAAACAAAGACGTAGCCCCACGTCAAAATGCAATAAAATTTGTTGAATTGGATAATAAGCTTTTGAACTACCGGAATTTGTCAATATTACTGAGTAGATTTTGTACCTTCCAGACAGTACCGCGCCACAGGAAAGGAACTTCTCAATCGCGAACGGTATGTGGCCGGCAAAATCATAATTTTCACGAACATATCGCCAAAAATCACTACGTAAGATTCATCATTGCTAAATATCACTAAATACAGAATAAAACAGTTGATAAATCTGATTTACTTATTTTTTTGTATGCAATTGACGATATCTACGAGGATATCTATTTTTTTGAAGCCAGAAATCGAGGGGCGAGACAGCTTTTATTTGAGTTACTCTTATCCTTGGGAGTAACTCTAATTTACTCAATATTACTCCAAAATATCCAGATGATTCACATCTTCAGAGCCGGATTTAAGGGGGGGCCCAGGGGGCCCGGGCCCCCCCCATTTTTGGGGCCCCCACAAAACGAGAAAAAGTTCTTTTCTCTATCAAAAATGAGATTCAATCAAAAGTTCAATTTACAGTAAGAAAATTTGAACAGACCATTTCAATCTGAAACTTTCCTTCAGTGTTATTTTTTCGCGAGCGCCAATATCACAACCACATCCATAAGATTTCACCTTCGATTCTCTTGGAATGACACACATTAACACACCATTTGAATCGAACCAGCGCGCATGGGAAATCAAGCAGGAAAGAAGATAATCCACAAGTTTTTTTAATACATTGCTGTTGATTCCGAAAATAAGTTTACCTGTCCGAATCAGGGATACTAGATTTGCGTTGCAAAATGCAGATTTTCAGAGTCCGTGTGCAGATTTTATTGACCTGCAGAAGTGTGTAGGGGTAAACAGGGTAAGACCGCCCTGCGGGGTAAGACCGCCCACTGTAGTTTTACTACCAAGTTATAAAATAATTGAAAAATTTCTTTAACGTGTCTGTCACAGTATAATTACATAACATTTTGCACATTTTTCTGTTTTGATAGTGCGCGAACGGTCGCAGAAATAATCAAAAACAACCTTTCAGCTGGTAACCAGTCAATGCGCTATTGTTTTGCGGCAACGGGACTTAAGGTTTTTCAGTCTAAAAATCTATTGTTTTGTTCGTGAATATACGTTTAATCGCTTGCCTGAATCTATCTTCTTTCGGGAATATCGAAGGCCATGAGTAATCTTGTAATTTTGACTACTTTTTCGGTCAAATATGAAAATGTTCCACTGGGGGTAAAGTCGCCCACTATACAAGGGGTAAAACCGCCACGTATCCAACTGCTTGTTGTTTTACTTCAAGACCCAAATGCCTCGACACTACAAAGGAATATTTACAGGATCAGTAAAGCAACTTCAAGCCACATAAGACATCGATGTTAATCGACCATTTTCGATTTGGTTGAAGCTTTTCTAGTAATATATTTTAACAAGACTTATTTTTGAAAAAAGTAAACCTGTGTGAAAATGGTGTTAATGAACCAAAATGATTTTAGAGCCATGACGGTTTTTTTGATTGGTATGACGTCTCCGGCAGAATTGAAAATAGTAGTTTTTTACTTCCGAAAAAAATACACACTCTAAAAAAATTTAAAGAAAAGATATAAGAATAGAATTAAAAATATATTTTTTTTTAAATTTATTTGAAAAAATATGTTTTTGCCTGTAAAATCTACAAAAGGTAAGCTAAAATTTTATGGTTGTTGGATCATGGAGTAATAGAAATAATAATAGCTAAATTTTTGTGAAGAATTTTTTTTTGGACGGTTTGTTTGGTGTATAGAGTCGTTGATAATTTTGTTCTTCAAAAAAAAACATAGAAAATTGAAAATATAAATAAACGAGTTTAGGAGGATAACTTGAGCCAGCATTCCGGAGCTAGTTCCAGGAGGTCCGCTAAGCAGAGACAGTTGAAGTTGGAGCTGCAGATCTTGGACGAAGAGCGGAAACTTAAGGAAGCGGAAGAAGCAACTCAACGGGAATACTTACGAAAACGACACGAGCTGATGAAGGAAATAGTTAATGATTTTTCGGAGATAGACGGGGAGGAAGATCGCTCGGATTCCAGAATTGTCGACTGGTTGAACGGAGCGGCCATTACAGATTCGCGAGGCGCACCTTTACACAGTACACCTGATGTTCATCGGGAACCAAACTCGTCTAGAAATCATATTCGGGATCCTCAAGCAGCAACTCACTAACCAGTTCCTCTTTCACACATGGTGTCAGAAAACAGGCAACCGCATTTAAGCCAGCAACGAGGCAACTTAGGGCCTGGACTCCATCCGACACACACACAAATTTCAGAGGTAAATGAAGATGTGAACAACTTGACGCGAAATCAGGTCGCCGCTCGCCAGGCTGTTTCACGGGAACTTCCGTTATTCAGCGGTACTCCGGAAGAATGGCCGTTATTCTTCTCAACGTTCACAACGACGACCAACCTGTGTGGCTACACACCGGAGGAAAACCTGATTCGGCTGCAGAAAATGAACTTGAGGCGGCGCTCAAGGCGATGGATCAAGCGAAGGTCATTCGAGAAATCACCGGTCCAGAGACGGAATGGACATTCCTACCTCCGGCGTCCCCTCATATGGGAGGAGCCTGGGAAAGGCTGATACAATCGGTGAAGAAAAATTTGGCGGCGATGAAGCCAGGGCGGAATCCAACGGATGAAACTCTGCGCAACATGTTGATCGAGGTGGAAAATGTCATCAACTCCCGTCCATTAACCTATGTGCCCGTAGACGATCCAGAAGCTCCAGTACTCACACCCAACCACTTCTTGTTGGGCTCTTCAAGTGGTCTCAAGCCGGCCACGATCCTGGACGACAGCGCATTGGTGCTTCGACGGTCCTGGTGTCACAAGTCGAAGCGAACATCTTTTGGCGACGATGGGTGCGTGACTACCTGCCAGACATCACCAAGAGAACGAAATGGCTCGGCGACGTCAAACCAATTGAGGTTAACGATATTGTGGTGGTTTTAGATCCGGGACTGCCAAGGAATTGTTGGCCCAAGGGACGGATAATCTCCGTCAACAAAAGTAAGGATGGACAGATAAGGTCGGCAGCGGTACAGACCCAGGCGGGTATTTACGAGCGACCAGTGACGAAGCTTGCTGTTTTGGAGGTTCGACGCGATGAGGAGGTAAGCCAGGGACCTGGCGTACCTGGGGGGGAGTGTTATGACCCCTCGGTCGGCGCATCTTAGTTACTTTGGATTCAGCAGCGGTGAGGAGAACTGTCATCGCGCCTTGCTCTTGGCGGTTTACGTTTTGTCATCTTTCGTTTGGCAGTGTCATGCAGATTGCAACATTCTAGAATCGTACGGTGGCTATTGAACAAATTGCTCGGAACATTAAATATATTATATATTGAATCATTAGTCTTAAATAAATTTTTTGCTTAAATTATCAGTGCTAAACTTAGATTAACGCTAGAGCTAAAGTGTTAAACGATACGTGGTAACGAGTGTTGCTTAAACCCTACGAATTCAATTTATTGTATGAATTTATTAAAGGTAACCTAAAAGCTAGAGGATAAAGGAGAGAAAATCAGGGACCTCGTGCTAGGACAGGAAGAATTAAGAAGGATATTTCAAAGGATAGAGGGAAAAGGAATACTAAACGTAAGTTACGAGCCTGTAGTGTATAAATTAAGCACACTTTAACTCTAAATTATACCTTTGTAGGAATTATTTAATTTCTGTTAAAAATACAGTTTTGAGTAATCGGAAACCGTTCCTTTTTCTTCGCCTGCTTGTTGGCCTATCGCCAACAATCAGAATTAACTCTTTATCCTCAAAAACTTAATCCAATAATACTTACATTATCATAATGAATGGTTTAATACTTTCAAAATAATATGGAAGCCCTTACAAAGGTTCATTAATTGGCAAACATAAGAAGATATGTCAAACAAAATTATTAACAAGTTCCAGCAAAAAATCGTAACAATCAACAATTCCATTTTTGTTTTTTGCTTGACAATTTTTTTTATTTGCCTACAATTACATTCGCTGAATTACGAAGACAGCTAATATACATACGTTCATTATGGTAAAGCTATGAATAATAATATATCATCTAACAATTCTGAAATGTAAAAAGAGATTCTGATGAATCTTAGTAAATAAACCAAAAATTTACAAGCATTCGCAGGCTCTCACTCTTCTATAAATGTGTATATGTGGAATTTACTTTTTCGATACTATCCGGTCACGATTATTTAGTGAATATCGAAGATAAAATTAAATAAATATCCGTTGCAAACATTTACAATTCTTGTTGAATAATTTATGATAATCATATGAGATAAACTCTCAATCACCATCAACAGCAGCATTGCAGTTTTTACTCGATTGCACACGAATAGAAATGTACGAACAAAAGTTTACCACTACTATACGAATAGTACCGCTGCAGTACGAATAGAAGTGTACCGCTGAAATGTACGAATAGAAGGGTACCGCTGCAATCATAGACGACGAGAGACCTGCGGTTCTTAACTCCACTGGTACTGTTGCTTTTACCGGCTTGTTTTCTTACAAGACATCAGTTTTTATTAGGTTCTGAAAGCAGGTTTATAAATTGTTCAAGAATGAGGATTGTTTCAAACTTTTCGGAAAACTTTTACCTTCGAGACATCATATTAGTCTAAGCTCATGGAAGCAAAAATAAATTAACCTATTGAGAGGGGGAGATTCTGTCAATTTTTATATCGATATTGATATAGAGAATATCACGAGGAACGGATGATGTCCATTCACGTCGTCTGTGCTAGGGATACTCGCATGTAATTGGTTCATTATTCGCGTAAATTTGTCATTGCAACTTTTTATCAATTTTACCACTTAGCAATGAAATTAGAGTGATAACTACCATATTACAAAATTGTTCTACATTTTATATATCCAACATCATACTGGTTATAGTTATCCATCATGTGGTTATGCTGTTATTAACGTTTGAAATCTGACGCAACATTTGCCAGTTTCATTTCCAATTTTACAGAATGCATCCCAGTATAGTAAACAAAGACGTAGCCCCACGTCAAAATGCAATAAAATTTGTTGAATTGGATAATAAGCTTTTGAACTACCGGAATTTGTCAATATTACTGAGTAGATTTTGTACCTTCCAGACAGTACCGCGCCACAGGAAAGGAACTTCTCAATCGCGAACGGTATGTGGCCGGCAAAATCATAATTTTCACGAACATATCGCCAAAAATCACTACGTAAGATTCATCATTGCTAAATATCACTAAATACAGAATAAAACAGTTGATAAATCTGATTTACTTATTTTTTTGTATGCAATTGACGATATCTACGAGGATATCTATTTTTTTGAAGCCAGAAATCGAGGGGCGAGACAGCTTTTATTTGAGTTACTCTTATCCTTGGGAGTAACTCTAATTTACTCAATATTACTCCAAAATATCCAGATGATTCACATCTTCAGAGCCGGATTTAAGGGGGGGCCCAGGGGGCCCGGGCCCCCCCATTTTTGGGGCCCCCACAAAACGAGAAAAAGTTCTTTTCTCTATCAAAAATGAGATTCAATCAAAAGTTCAATTTACAGTAAGAAAATTTGAACAGACCATTTCAATCTGAAACTTTCCTTCAGTGTTATTTTTTCGCGAGCGCCAATATCACAACCACATCCATAAGATTTCACCTTCGATTCTCTTGGAATGACACACATTAACACACCATTTGAATCGAACCAGCGCGCATGGGAAATCAAGCAGGAAAGAAGATAATCCACAAGTTTTTTTAATACATTGCTGTTGATTCCGAAAATAAGTTTACCTGTCCGAATCAGGGATACTAGATTTGCGTTGCAAAATGCAGATTTTCAGAGTCCGTGTGCAGATTTTATTGACCTGCAGAAGTGTGTAGGGGTAAACAGGGTAAGACCGCCCTGCGGGGTAAGACCGCCCACTGTAGTTTTACTACCAAGTTATAAAATAATTGAAAAATTTCTTTAACGTGTCTGTCACAGTATAATTACATAACATTTTGCACATTTTTCTGTTTTGATAGTGCGCGAACGGTCGCAGAAATAATCAAAAACAACCTTTCAGCTGGTAACCAGTCAATGCGCTATTGTTTTGCGGCAACGGGACTTAAGGTTTTTCAGTCTAAAAATCTATTGTTTTGTTCGTGAATATACGTTTAATCGCTTGCCTGAATCTATCTTCTTTCGGGAATATCGAAGGCCATGAGTAATCTTGTAATTTTGACTACTTTTTCGGTCAAATATGAAAATGTTCCACTGGGGGTAAAGTCGCCCACTATACAAGGGGTAAAACCGCCACGTATCCAACTGCTTGTTGTTTTACTTCAAGACCCAAATGCCTCGACACTACAAAGGAATATTTACAGGATCAGTAAAGCAACTTCAAGCCACATAAGACATCGATGTTAATCGACCATTTTCGATTTGGTTGAAGCTTTTCTAGTAATATATTTTAACAAGACTTATTTTTGAAAAAAGTAAACCTGTGTGAAAATGGTGTTAATGAACCAAAATGATTTTAGAGCCATGACGGTTTTTTTGATTGGTATGACGTCTCCGGCAGAATTGAAAATAGTAGTTTTTTACTTCCGAAAAAAATACAAACTCTAAAAAAATTTAAAGAAAAGATATAAGAATAGAATTAAAAATATATTTTTTTTTAAATTTATTTGAAAAAATATGTTTTTGCCTGTAAAATCTACAAAAGGTAAGCTAAAATTTTATGGTTGTTGGATCATGGAGTAATAGAAATCTTAATAGCTAAATTTTTGTGAAGAATTTTTTTTTGGACGGTTTGTTTGGTGTATAGAGTCGTTGATAATTTTGTTCTTCAAAATAAAACATAGAAAATTGAAAATATAAATAAACGAAAGAATAATTATTAGTATTTTTCTATACATAATAAGTCTTCAAAAGAATCATACAGACAGGTTTAATGAGTTTTAATTTTTAGCTTAAAGATAGGTATATTATGAATTAAATATCTTGAAAACCCCCAATTCTGAAAAATCTATTTATTTTGAAAACCAAAAAAGTTACCTAAACATTGATCTGAACTTGAATAATCAGAAAACAAAGTAAGTTGAACTTAGAAAATTTTTTTTCAGATTTTTCACAGTGTATATTTTATTTAAAAAGAAAAAAAAATACCATCCACAACTTTGTCAGAGACACTATACCGATAAAATCAACCGTTTCGGCCCTAAAAATATTGTTTATCCTCAAAAAATGGTGGGCGATCTTACCCCGCTGGTGGGCGGGCTTACCCCGCATGAAAAAGATCTGCACATTTTCAATGAATTTTTAAAAATTGAAAAAAAAACTGGAAAATAAACAAAAATATTTCAGTTCTTATTTTTTAAATGCGGGTATTGAATAGAAGAACCTCTTAGCGAAGAAAAAATGAAATTGCAGCCGCAGCTTTTTTTTCTATAAACAGAATTGCTTAAGGGGGCGGTCTTACCCCGCTTACCCCTAGTTTTTTCCTAGGTTCTGTAGATTATTGCCAGCGTAGCCTTATATTTGCGCAGTCTTTCTCAAATTGTGTGCAAATTTTTGCTCGCGGATCGCATTTTTTTCGAATTGCGGTAGGTTTTTATTTTTCAGATATCAAGAAAAAAATCCCGGATTTCGAGCAGTTGCATACATTTATTTATTTGAGCCTAATGATCTCGAACGCAACTGGAGAAAGGTCTTTATCGAAGATGAAACTGATTGAAAATAGGTTGCGTACGACTATGAAGAGTGAAAGGCTGTCAAACTTAGCATTGTCAAGTTGAGAGTACAATATTCTGAAGGAGCTGAATGTTGATTATTCAATCAATAAGTTCTCTGCAAAAAAAAAAACTCGTAAGAAAAAATTCTAGCAAATTTTTGGTAACTTTCCAATGAGAAATAAGTGTTTTTAACTCGTACGATAAAAAACGGGTTTGTTTTATTCTGGGGCCCCCACTGTAAACTGGGCCCCGGGCCCCCACAATCGTAAATCCGGCTCTGCCTATTACGTAGCACCCTTCGGCTATAAAAGAGTGTTTCTGGGAAAACTAGCTACATTCATTATTCGGAAGGCGAGCTGGATGGACCGGACCGTCCACAACGTTGACAGCAGTAGAAGCAGATACAGCACTCAGAAGAAACAGCGGGTTGCGCCTGTGGTTGCCTTCAAATTAAATAAACCACTTGCGCTGTGGTTGGTCACCATGTCTCAGTAGCAGCGCGGTTCTTCTCAGCGTGCCTCGCCAGACTGCCATCATTCCCCCACTGTTTAGAGATGGGAAAAATGGTTCACTATAGTGAGCGGATCAGAGCGGTTCCGCTCACTAAGGTGAACTAGTTCTTTATAACAGCTCACTCGCTCTTTTCGTTCATACATAATTTTTGTTGACTATCAGTGTGGCTAATTATCAGACACCGCCATTGAGAGGCATGTGAAAGCATTACACCCGATTTGTCAGACGCAAGGCCGCGTGCAAAACTACAATAGAATTCCCAAAAACAAGCTGCCACCAAATGTCTGCTCTGCTATGCATAACCTGCATATCCCATTACCCACCCTAGTGATGGGAAATATCGCCCGAAACAGACATCGATAACAATCGATAATTCCGGGGCTTTTATCGGTATTATCGATAAGTATCGATAATTTGACAGCTAACGTTTGCGGTAATATTTTTTTTTTCAGATGGTGAGAAAAAAAGTATTTCAGATGGTGATGAAAAAAAACTATGACAGATACAGTGAGGGGCAAAATAAAGTGTCCACTTGATTATTTTTTCTTTTCGTTCATTTTTCTGGTTAAAATTAAACGAAACCACATCGTAATCATTTTCAAAATCTTATTTATTATGTTCTTTTCAAGTTTAGTTAATATTGCTCTGGTAACAAAAAAAGTTTTTCTAATAGAAAAAAAAAACAGTTTGGAATACTTAAATAAACAGGGACAAAATAAAGTGCCCAGATAAATATAGTTTCAAATAAGCCAAACTGAAGGCAAACAACAACAATTCAATAGTGTGTATGGCCTCCTTTAGCCTTCAACACCTCCTGTAAGCGCTTCGGCATACTTTCTACAAGGTTTTTCAAGTGTTGTGGGTCGAGTTCTTCCCACGCGCGTTCCAGGGCTTCAAAATAGTTTTTTTATTAGTTACACCAGTTTTATCGATCCGAGCATCAAGGATGGCCCACAGATTTTCGATGGGTTTCAGATCAGGACTTTGTGGGGGGCATTCAAGGGATTTGATGCGACAGGAACGAAAAAATGACTTCGTCAGTTTGGCCGTATGCTTCGGATCGTTATCCTGCTGGAAAACGAAACGCTCCTCGGGGCCCGTCTTGATGAGAGATACCTCGAGATTTTCCCGCAGGATATTGCAATACGACTCAGCTGTCATGATTCCGTCTATTTTCACCAAACTGCCCACCCCACCCGAAGAAAAGCACCCCCACACCATCACGTTGCCTCCTCCGTGCTTGACAGTTCCTTGAATATGGCGATCTTGGAACTCCTCAGCCGACTTGCGCCACACACGATCCCGCTTCTTCCGATTGAACAGCTCGAATTTGGATTCGTCGGTCCACAACACAGTTTTCCAGTATTGCAGCGGCTTATTGGCGTGCTCCTTGGCGAAATTGAGACGCTTAGCCTTATTCGCCTTGCTGATGAAAGGCCTTCTCACTGCCATCTTGCTTCGGAACCCCTGCGCTTGGATGCGGTGACGGACAGTACGACGCGAAACCGATAGTTGGAGCTTTTCCTGTATCTGCCGAATCGTAACTTTTGAGTTTTTCTTTACCTCACGAATGATTTTCCTGTCCGTTCCGGCATCTGTCTTGCGTTTTCGTCCCCTTCCTGGGCGATCCACCACCGATCCGAACGTTTTCATCTTCTTCAAAATTTTTCCGACCGCTGCCTTGCTGATTTTGTAGTGCTTGGCCACTTCCCGGTGCGATTGGCCGTTATTGACATCGCCAACAACCAGTTCCCGGATGCACAACGGGATCGTACGGGAAATTACTACGTTCTCCATATTTTACAACTTTTTCGAAGGCAGACACGATTACAAATGCTTTAGAGCCAAGCCAGTTGTTTGTGAGACGTCAAAATACTCAAAACAAACAAAATCAAGGGGTCTCACGATGGAAACTTATCGAAATTTTATTGATTTTCAAAGTGGGCACTTTATTTTGTCACTGTTTTTTTTTGGGAATAAAAACTGTTTTTGTTCTATAAGAAAAACTTTTTTTTATCAGAACAAAATTAAAAATATTAAAAAAGAACATTATGAGAGAGATTTTAGGAATGATTACGATGTGTTTTCGTTCAATTTGAACCAGAAAAATGAAAGAAATGAAAAAAAAAATAAAGTGGGCACTCTATTTTGCCCCTCACTGTAATTGAGTTGGATAAATTTCCCATGGAAGCTTATCATGTTAGCTTCCTCGCAAAAATATTACGTCCTTGCGTGCAGCCTTTCGGCAGTTAACCGGAACATTCGCCATGGCGGACGAAAACATGCGTGTAGCTATGTTTTTAAGCTCTTTCTTCGTTTTTTTTTATTAATTCTTCCTCCGTTTTCGCGACAAAATTGTTGGGGAAATCTTGCGCTTCAAGTTTGCCCAGAAATTCTCGATGGGAAGCAGGTGGGGGACATTGGGCGGATTCGCCAACTTCGGTACCACATCGATATTCAGCCGCGCCATCTCCTCCAACGATCGCTTCGAGTAGTTGGCCGACGTCAAATCTAACCAGAACACCGTGTCTTCGCGCTTTTGGTATTTCTTGATGAACGACGCAACTTCTGTCAGGCACTTCGTACTATAGATTTCCCCGTTCACGGCCAGCCCGGAGCGAAAGAAGAGCAACTTTGACATCCCTTTCTCGCTGATTGTCAGCCACAGCCGCACCTTCTTGGGGAACTTGGTCTGTGAAATAAACTTTACCTCGGTGCTCACTTCCTTCGTGGGGGAGGTAAAATACAAAGAGACCTGCTAGTCATTGCCATCCAGGGTAAGATAGGTCTAGTCGTCCAATACCACTGCCACGTCGCGATTCGCCGGGAAAATCGACTTGACCATCTTATTCAACCGCTGTCGCTGCGTCATTGCCTGCAGCTCCGAGACCAGTGGACGGGACTGCCGCTTCCTGCATGTATGTCCATGTTCTCCTGATACTTTTTCACTGTTTTAGAGCATGCACCAACCTCTCGGCCAAGTGCACGCAGCGATTTAGCCACTTTTCCCTCGGTCTTCCCCTTCAGCATCCTTTGAAGCTTCTTGTCGCTCAGGGTCGTTGGCCGTTCGGAACCGGGCTTTCTTTCATGTACACTTTGACACACACTCTTGAAATCCGAAACATTTTAGGTGTAGGTTGGTCACACCAAGTTCCCAAGTAATACTAATATAATACTGTTTTCCAGTGAAATGAAACCGGTTATCAAAATTGATTCATTTTTCGTAAAGTTCTGGCCATTTAAAATTCGAGAGAATTTATTTTATCTCAATTATTTTGTCTACCCCCTGTATAAATCAGGATACTTTTTTGGCGCAACAATTTCGTTGATTTGGATTTTTTTGGAACTAAAAATTGTTTGTTGGGTAACAGATACTTTAAACTTAAACAGTTCCAAGTTAAACTAAACAATTACCAGAGAATTACCAATAGACTGCCGCTATGCATGTCTATCATATTATGAGAGTTGGCAAGCCAAAAAAAATGCGTTTTATTACAATTTCGTATCATTGCTTTTTATGAGATGGTGCAAAAAGTTTGGATATTTTTTTAAAGTTCTCCAGTACTAAGCTGTCGAATTCATCTGTTCTTAGGAAACTAAAAACTATAAATACCTTTTTAGTTACCATTATTTCTCAGAAACTCAGTGACACCCGGGGCGAACCTTTACACCACCCCCAACAATGCTAAATCTTGTCGAATAGCAGCAACCAACAAATACCTAGCGGCAAAAGTAACTCCTGGGGTAGGGTAGGTGAGGTCTTCTCCTTTTGGGTCTCCTCCAGTAACCAACCGCACTGACTTGTGCTCACCCTTATAATATCGATAATTATCGTTAACGTCAAAAAATTAACGATAATATCGGTGTCCAGCATTTATCGATATTATCGATAAGTATCGATAAGTTTCCCATCACTAACCCACCCACCAGCCAGCCGCAAGAGCTTGCAAAAAATCAACTTGTCACAATTCATACACAGGTACCTACACGGGTTGACTAACGCCAAGTACACACACGAATGGATGTGGAACGAAAAGAACGAAAGAACTGATTCACTGATCTTCTGGCAATCCGCTCGCAGGCTTATCGGAAGACTCAGTTCTTTGAAAGAGCGAAATCTTTAGCTCTCAGAAGAACTGATTCTTCCGATGGCTCTTCTGTTCAGCTCGCAGGCAATCCGCTCGCGATCAGAAGATTTCGATCTTTTAAAGAACTGACTTTCTGATCAGCTCGGGAGCGGATTGTCTGAACAGATTCAAAAGATCAGTGAACCAGTTCTTTCGCTCTTTTCGTTCCACTTTTGCCATCCTTTCGTGTGCGTTCTCGGCGTTAGCCAGTCCGTGTGCCTGTGTGTGAACTTTGGCAAGTAGATTTTATTTTTTATTTCCGTGGCTGGTGGATGATTATACATAGGAGAGCAGGCAGCCGATGGCAGCTTTTTTTTGGAAGTTTTATTGCAGTGTCGCGCGCCGCTTTGCGCTTGGGGTGAAGCATTCATTGGGCTCTTGCTTGCGGTGTCTGATCAACAAAATCAGCTATCAGCTATTTGCTTGAGGTAAGGGGTGAGTTACCGCTCTTTAAAAAAGAACGATAGATCACTCACTCACTTTGAAGAACCAGCTCTTTAGATCAGTTCGTGAGCGGATTGCCCACTTCTACCACTGTTGGGGCAGTATAAAGATCGTCATCACCAAATCCAATTTTGAACAGCAAAATGGCTTTTTTCAAGGCAAATAAACAAGTCATTGAAAGTTAATAATTTTTGACAACGTAAGCAAGCATTCTGTGCGGATTCTAGAAGTTACATCTGTCGCGGCCGTCTAATTTACAGAAGCTGAAATAGCTTCCACAGTACATGTCGTCCGTGTATCTTAACTCCCCCACTGTTGGGGCAGCACAAAGGTTGCAATCAGCAACCGATTTTGAACAACAAAATGCCTTTTTGGCGTAGAACTTTGTTTTACTTTAGCATACCACACAGGGATGCAAACTGAAAAACTGGGACGAAATTTGTCCCTTTTCAAATGCTTATAGGTCGGTTGGTTTTCAACCGATTTTCTTCATTGTTGCAGCAATCGATTGGAAAATTATACACGCATCTGCCCAAATGCAGGAAAATGTTGTTTGAATCTACGAACTATTGCACTATTGAAAATTGTCAAGCCTTGTTGAAATAAAAATAACGTCCTCTGATTGGTCGCTTGCTTGCTGTGTGTATATAATATAGTATCATGCGTGTATGTGTGTATAATATGGTATGATGTGTGTATGGTATAATGATATGGTATGATGTGTGTGTGTCTATGATATGGTATGATTTGTGTGTGTGTGCTGTGTATGGTTTTTAACTCAGCACGATCTGCTAACTGCTGAAACCGGTTCACGAAATTCACAACCCTTCATTAATAGACATTATAACTCATTACCCAAGTAGAAATATTGGTTTTATCAAAGTTTTATAGCGCTCAATACAGCCAAAAATGCGCTATAAAACTTTGATAAAAACAGTTGTGTTACTAGGGTAATGAAACACTCAATGCATTTGTTGATAGTGTACATAGTTCTACGTCATTTATGCGGTCGTGTCTTGGATACAACCTCCTACTTTTTTATTTTGATTTTCCAAACTCAAATTAAACGCTCTTGAATTTAGCTTCCAAGAAAAAAAAATCGTCTTTTATTTCTCCATTCTAACTTTTTACCAAAAGTTTTTTTTATAACATCTACATCAACATTTGAAAAAAACAATTAAGAAAAAAAGCAACTCTTTTTTTCGTTATTTTTTTCCTGCCACCATAGAAATTTTATCTATTGCGATGCCCAGGTGTTTGTTGTACTCCGCACTTCACAATAATGGCAGTATCATTATTGAAGTAATTGATACGCTTATCACAGTGGTTCCCACCTGGTGGTCCGCGGCCGACAACGGGGGCGCGAAGCTCTTGATCAACTAGGAGTATTAGGACCAAGACGTAAAACAAATTAGACTTGTAGGACGATATGAGCCTCGTATTGCAAAACTTGTATCAGAAATGCTTTTGGGGGGACCTCGAAGCTTTCTGTGCTTCGCCAAGGGGGCCGCGGAGCTCTTTGTGTATAGCGAAAGTGGCCGCAGAGTCAAAAAGGTTGGGAACCAGTAGCTTGTCATTTATCAAGCACGGGCTTGCGCGTGTGAGTTTCATGTTCCCTTTCGTTTCATGTTTATTTATTGCTTTACTATACCGAGCCTCTTCCCATCCTAGCAGTATCGCCAATTATAATTCCCTGACGAGAACTTTCATACGTTTTTTAGTCCAGTTTTTTTATAAGAGGGACTTATTTTTGTTAGGAGGAGAATCAACAGGGATACTGCAGAATTCAGCTTGGAGAAAGGGTATGTGGTGGGGAGCCTGAGAATAAACCCATGTTTAGGTCCTTTGTCAACCAAATGGCCTGATTCTACTAAGATTCGAACCCACGACCACCTGCTTGTCAAAGCGGACTCTGTAACCTTGCGGCTACGGAGCTCTTCTAAAATTAAAATTTAGTTTTAATGTAGAAATGTTTTGCGCCAAAAAAAATCTTTTTACGGTGTATATGTTTTCAAGGCTTCATCAGTTCACCTCTATTCTTTTTAGGAAAATTGGACTGACCAGATATATCGTTTTGAACGTAAATTTGGTGCCTTCCAGACAGCACCGCACCAGAAAGAACCTTCTCAATCGCGAACGGTATTTGGCCTGAAAAATTATAATTTTCACGACCATATCGTCAAAAATCCCTAAGGGAAATTCATTAATTGCTAAATATTACTAGACACAGAATGAGGCAGGTTTATCAAAGCGAAGATTTTTTTTTCTTGTATGCTCTAGTTGATAAACTGTTTTAAATATTAATCTCCCCATGTATACCGCTTTTGAACCAATTTGTCCCGTTGTCCCCTCGATACAATCTGGTCAGCCTAGCCAAAATGCAACGCCCTTTCAGAAAGTTTTCCACCCGAGAAAAATACTCAGTTTACTAAGTCAAACAAAGTTTCATTCAAATAAAAAATGGTCGAATAATTTTTTTTTTTGCGTATTTTCAGATCATTTGGCATGAATTTGTACATATTTTTAGATTGAAATTTTAACTGAAAGGAGGCTCATACAAGTTACTTGATCATCGGCCTCCACAACCCTACATCCGTCCCTGTATACGGGAAAATTTTTACCTTCTTTGAATGTCGTTTAGCGGTTAGATTCAAAAGTTTCATCATCTCAGAATTAAAAACTGTAAAACATTTCTAGCGCAAGAATTCCGGAATTATGTTTATTCTTGTTACAGCCGTATTCCGTACAAAAGTGATAGATTCGAATGAATTTTGAATTTACTGTTATTTGTGATTGAGCCAAAGTTTAAATTGAAACGTTCGAATTGAATCGACGTTCGAAACAGGAATATGAATTTTAATTTTATGTACGAATTTAATTTTTTTGTTTTACAACTACATGTTCAGTTTGAGAAAGCGGACAATGTATGTGTTTTTACGAGAATGCAAAAAATCAACGATAACTAAAGGTACATTTAGGGCAATAACTTTCAAAAAAAAAAGGTTGAAGAAAAGATGTACCTAACAAATATCTTATTAGAGTAAATAAATTCAACTGATTTTTTCTTCTCTAGAACATGAGAATCAAAAGGGTGAAAACATTATGTTGATTACAACAGTTTTAGGAGCATGTGTAAAGGGTGATAAAGAATAGGACAGACATGTTCGGATATGAATAAATGGCAAACTCCTAGTTTACCATATTAAGGTTCGCTTAAAAAAGAGCTCCTACTCTGCTTCCCAAAAACGAAATCAAGCTCACATATAAAAGTTTACACACAAGATACAATATTTTTCCCAGAAAAATATGAACTGGTATAAATATAGCTATATTACAAAAATATTTTAAGGAACCACTGTTGCATTTGCATGTAACATAATAAATATGAATATAACTTTCTTTTATACAAAAACAAACCACAAACACTGTCATCAGTCTAGAGTCTAAAAATTGACTCGGATGGGTTTCCCTTCAATTATTCTTAACACGTTCTCCAGCTCCATTGTCTGTGGAAGGTAAACCTGGTATTGGTTTAGATTGTAGTCCGGTGTAACGGTGCCTTTCAAAAGTACCAGCACTTTGTTTTGTAGTAGAAAGCCGAATTGGATTCACAGAACCCAGATAAACTTCTTGTCAGCTCGCTTGTTAGCATGCGTACAAGCAATTTGTAAACTAGTGAAAATACAGTCTCTTAGTTTCGACGATTTGTGTGTTTGCCACAGGTGGCAAGTTAACCGTGTTTAGATGCATGTAAATTTGCAAGTCCTTTAAATTTCACCACACATTCACGTTGTCATATCACGATTCCTCTTGTCTCCGGTTTCGAAAGGTTGCTCTGCTAAACGTAGAGAAGAGCATTTTGTACTGCTTTGAAAAGTCCAGTATTATAAGTGCAGCAGATTTTATCACATTTCGATTTCTGTACCCCGTCCTTTGCTTTCACTCCTCGGTAACAGAGAAAGCAAAAACAAGTCACCAACTCATGATATCTTTAGTTGTCGCACTAGTTTGGGAAAAAGTTCATCTCACTCGGTTGGGTTGTTTCTTAACCTTTATTTGATTAATAGTAAAAGTTCATAATTTAATTTTCTTTTCGCTTTGCCTGTCGATACATAATAATTATGTACTGCTTCTTCATATAGTGTAGGTAAATATCTTAGCTTACTAGCAGTAGTAATAGATGTAAATTTGCTTTTTTTTTTCATTTTTCTAAACACAATTACACAACTATTTTCATGTATTTTTCGATTGTCTGTTAACACACTTTTTTTTTTCTAAAGAGACGTTCTTCACTATGTCCTTACGTCTTCTGCTATTCTGTCGACAGACAATCAACATTTGTTGTATCAACTTTTCTTCTTATTGTGAGAATACTTATTTTGCGTTTGCCCAAAACAGATTTGCTCATAACTAATCTGTTAGGAAAGTTCTTCCCAAACATTCACGGTTTCTGCAAAAAAATCCATCGTTGCCACAAATAGCACTTACTTCCGAAATAACCGCACTTTAAACAAAAGACTAAGTCCATCAAGAGGAACCGTCGAGCTCATTTGGCGCCATTCAGCAGAAAATTCACTAGCACTGTACAGCGAATGTGAGCACTTGAAAACACTGTCTTCTTCCGTTACACAAATGACGATAACGTCAACAAAGAGATCACAAATTTCACCGCATTCCGTGTCGATCGCTAGCTGCTATCTGCTCTGGATTTCTAGTTCCACTAGAGTTTGGTTGATTTGAAGCGATGTTAATGATGATCATGTTACTGCTGCTCTACGAAAATGGATCTTCTTCCATGTTCTCGCAAAACGGGTTGCTTTTATATAGTAATTGCGTCAGGTTAATTAAAAGAACTGTCTCTTCGCCAGAGTCAGTTTAATTTTTTGTCACGGAACAATCAATACGCCGGACTCTCCGAGAGTAGCCTAGCGATGCCTATCTGTGACCATCCGCCGCATGTGAGAACATACTAGATATTTGGGAAGAGAAGAGAAAATAGACGATGTTACTATTCAAAACATATAACTAACATTTTTTTTAACACAAATGATAAATTCATTTGAACATTAGTAATCATTGTAAACAGAGAATAAATAATTTGCTTTTATCTTTACCGCTTGTTTGAAACTTAGCGAATTAGCACATAAACCATTTTCAAAATTTTGATCACTAAACCTTCTAAATTAATTTGTTTACCAGTTTGACCACTTTGCTCTGCTTGAGCAAACCTACCTTCGAATCATCGACGATCTCGGTTGCTATAACTTCTGCCGCCTCGTTGGCTGCGGTCATTTCGGTGATTGCGGTCGCGATCGCGCTGACCATCGGAGCGGTCATTCTTGCGACCATGGGACGGAGCTGATGGTGGAGCTGACGGTGGAGGAACATGATAATTCGGTAACGGTGGTGGTGGTCCTTTCATAGAAGGTAAACCGGCTGCTCCGGCAGTTGAAGTAGGAACAGCTGCTGTCCCTGGAGGACCTGGTGGAGGTTTCCACATGAACTCGTCGTACTTATCGTAACCACGTGGAGGTGGCGCTCCAGTGGCACCTGTAACACTACCGGGAATAGCGCCAGGTGGGAGTGGGTATTCCGGAATCGGTAAACCTTCATAATAACGTGGCGGTGGGGGTAATCCTTCATATGGTAAAGGCATACCAGGAAAACCGGGAGGTGGAGCATACGGCATAGGAGGTAATTGATGCTGCATTGTGCGCATATAATCAGCAACGTAAGCTTCAGCGGCGGCCGTACTGCTGTAACGTTCCCAACCATGGAAACCAGCAGCTGAGGCAGCAGCGGCTGCTGCTGCAGCTGCGCGATCTACTCCCATGTGCAATCGAGGGACATGACCAGGACCACGACGCATATCTTTGCGATACGGTGGAAACATTGCCGGTCGACCGCTCTTATTATGAAACATCTTCCTTCGTCCACCACGAATCGGTCCACCTCCACCGCCACCACCTCCAAGGCTTCCACGGCCACGAATTACATTGGTGGGACGCGTGAAATTGGGTGGACGCCGAAATGACTTCGACGCAGCTTTTTCCTTCATTTGCTTAGAAGCTTCTTTTGATTTCTTCAAGATGGGCGTCATTTCAACAGACGTGTCCTCTGGGAATAGGCGGCACAACTCTTCAGCCACTTTGGGCTCGATTTCCTGGCCATCTCGTCCTATTTTAACAGGTTTATTTTCGTTCCAAGGATTATATAGATGGGTGGTGCTTGTAAAAGGTAATTCTTTTTTGCACACCCAATCTATTTTGATTACACCTCCCAGAGCTTTAGCAGACATTCCCGGTGGTAAAACCCATTCCACTGCTGGTAAATCTCGACGAGCTTCCGCTGCCATTCGTGCAAAACCTGCAAATTTTCCGCTCTCTTTGACGGAAAAAACTAATATAACATTACGACTTTCACGGAAAGCCTGATTAAGATTAGCTTCATTTGGCGGCAGTGTGGACCAGACACCTTTAGACTTCGAAATTGTAACATTTTCCGTATTATTCGATTTGATGAGGAAGAAGCGGGTCTCCCGGAAGAGATAGTTTATTTTTGTAACGTAGTCATATGATTTGACAGAGTTCTTTACGGTATTGTTTTTAGTACGATTACGTTTCGCATCCGTAGCCGGGGCGGTTGCGGTCGCCTGTGGGCTTCGACTGCGAGATTTCCGCTCCTTCTTGGTACTGTTATTCGTCGTGGAGACTGTTCCACCGCCATCTTTTTCACCATCTTTCTTGGACTCTTTTTCCTCCTTCTTCTTGTTACCTTTCTTCTTCTGCTGCGCTTTCTTGCTGGCAGAATTTCTACGTTCAATGTTCTCTTCCTCATCGTCGTCTGATGAATCCGAGCTCACGTCACTGATACTGGGATTGGTCGTTGTACTGTCGGAACTTGCCGCGGATGCTTCACTTCGCGTATCGTAACTATTTTCTAGTTCCTCGGCTATATCCCGTTCCGTATCATCGAGACCGAGATTCACTGCGTCCAGATCAGCCATCTTTTCTGTCGAAACACTTTTTTTAAATTTCTCTCCTGTTTGCCAAGCTCGGTGTCGCTGTTCTTTCTGCTCTCTCTGTGTACCTACTGGGGCACGAACATTCACAAAACGAACTATTGCCCGGGGTACGTCGTACGCACACAGACGTAGCGCGGCGAAAACCCGTTTTCGCTGGTTGCAGCCTGCGAAATGGCAAAGCTGAATAAAGAAATCCGAGCTACCGGTCGGTGTCAGTGTTGTCAAATAGGCGAGGAAATTCTGAAAACATAGAAAAAAAAAACAGAGAAAAATGTGGTTTATTTCATTTAAGAATCTTTTCAAAATATGAAAACTATATACACTCCGTTTTCAACAGTTCAAAAATGCGTTTAATGTATGGTAATGTAAAATAAAAATCAAAACTGCAGAATCTAGTTTTTTTTTTTAACATATTGGTGTAATGAAAAAAGTTATCACACTACAGAGTACAGATGAACTTTCCGTTTATGTATTTATATAAATTAACTATTCAAAATTCTAACCTTATAAACGACACTATTTGTGCACGTGAATGTTGTGTAAATTTTTCAAAGTTATTGAATGTTTTACCGTAGCAGATGATCTGAATGTAAAAATTGGTTTTTGGCTATGCAACGAGATGAACCTATTTTTTCTTGAAGACGGTTTTGTCAACAAACGTACAAAGAGCTATGCGTGGATACATTTTGTACCGAATAAGCCCATTGTCAAGTTGTACATAACAGTACTAGTTAATAAAATATGCTTCTCTGTGTCTGTTTATAAAACATCATTTATATATGAGCCGTTGCGGAACAGTGGTCCAAAGACCATTTTTTTCGAAAATGAGTTTTTTGCATAAACCGCATCTACTCAAGAAGCTGAAGTTGGGAGATTAAGAAAATTCCGGAAAATCGAATTTTAAAGCTGATCACAAGCTTCACTTCACAAGCTATTGAAACACGTCATGCACCATTGAATACACGGAACGAAAAAAGCTAAAGTGGACGAAAAAAGCTAAAAAGCTAAAAGTTACATGTAATGTAACACGTGACATCTTACATGTGACATGCTATATGTATCATAAAACATGTGACACTAGCCATTTTATACATACATGTGTACATAGACCACTCTGTTCCGAAACGATTCGAGGGTTCCAGTGAATATATATTGAAGTCAGAGTGGTCTATGTACATTGGTGAGATAAAATCACCGATTTTGCAAATAAATGTTGATTTTATGTATCCCAATGTTAAACCACTTCATAACCTTTATATTAGAACATTTTGTTTGAAGGAATCCGTTGAACGGAATTTTATTCAGAGATTTTTCGAAAATTACTTCTCCTGAACAATTTGCTCGATGGCACATAGACTACTCTGGTTCGCAACGGCTCATATTTTGTGAAAATTGGCTATACAAAACTTACAAATTAGTCAAAAATATTCACAACACGTTTTATGGCAACACTTCTATTCCATTTAGCGGATTAAGAATGAAGGCGAACAAAAAAAAAGCGTTGCTCTTTTACTTTTTCTAGGATTCTTCTTTTCACAGATCTGACCCACCCGTCTGAAGAAAATTCCGTTCGACTGAATTTTAACCGAAGACCCGACCTGCACTAGACTTACATTCTATTCACTTCTGTAGTTTACACATTGATACTTATTTTGAACTATAATTTTACTGATTTCAATCAATTTTCACCACTGAATAAATGACCGTAAAATTTAATACTTTTTCGTGCATTCAACTTGATGATTTCGCCAGCATCTAACTCAAACAGGCTTGAATTTACGCTGCATATAAATGTGTTCGTGGCAATCAACATTGTACATTGCTTTAAAACGCCTTTCGTGTGCGTGTTCTACTCATCATGGTATAGCGAGTTATTAACAGGCCCATGCAGCAGAAACATATGCCATCACAACATGTTTTGTTTTGTTTTTGAAAATTGTAGCAGTGAGAAAGTCGATTGAAAATATTTTCTTTAGATACATATTTGTATAAAATTAGGTATACCTACTACAAAATAATTATTATTTGAAAAACAGAAAATGAAGCGTCAAAAAAAGTTCGAGAGTGAAAATGGTTTTGAAGCTTGGGTAAGTTCGATTTTTTATGAGCAAATGCGCGGGATTATATTAGCATACGAGCATGAACTAAAAAAATAGAACCGCCTACCGTAAAACTGGGTTACTTTGCATTGCTCACATATGATACAATAATGGTTTTTTTCCGTTTTATTTCTTATAAAAGTACTTGGTCCAATCAATCAATCCATTAGTATTGTTTTGGCCACGCTATTGATGTTTTGTGTAATCATTGACTAGTTTTTCATGTTCAGGTAAGGCGCTATCCACGTTCCACGTGAACAGATATTTGACGATTTTGATCCCCTTTCTCCTGCTATAAATTATGTGAATTTTGTATGGTAAAATGTCCATCGGATCCCTTTCCCCCCAACCGGTGTGATCGTTTTTGATCATTTCTATCCTGTATGTTTGCGCCTGTATGTTTTGCGCATTTCAATGAAAATTACGTTAAGCCTACAGCCGGGAAACATGAAAGAATTTTTTATAGTTTTCGGTAATATGAATATAGGTAGTATGTAATAGTAAAAATATTGCTGACAAATGTAAATGACTACGAATCAAAGGATAAATCTGAAAAGCTAAGCTAGGTAGAGATCGTTTTGCTGAATTGGAAAAGTACCTTCACTATATGAGATTTTTTCAGATAAGATTTGTTCGGCATTTTATTGAACCGGAACCAAAAATAAATTTTTAAATGTACATATTGTATCAATTCCGAATAATATAAGTAAAGCCATTTGTTTTAAAACGTAATGATACTTACGTACATATGTTAGTAACAGCAACATATTCTTTCAGGGTGACTATATGGATGCAAAAATCTCCAAATTAGAGGACCAATTTCGTCACTCATCAGCGGCTGCCGAAGGAAAACTAACGAATCTTTTCGCCGGTATTTCGATATATGTTAACGGTTACACGAATCCTTCTGCTGACGAGCTGAAACGTCTGATGATGCAACACGGAGGAATCTATCACCATTACAGACGCCCGACGACAACTTACACAATCGCATCCAATCTTCCGGATGTCAAAGTAAAATCAATAACATCCGAGGTTATTATCAGTCCTCAGTGGGTGGTCGACTGCATAGAAAATATGCGTATTGTCGATTATGCGAAATATCTGTTGTACTCCAACCATAAGCCGTCCCAACCGAAAATAATGTTCGAGCGAAATGAGAAGCACACTGACGTACGAAAACCGAATCAACAGAACGATATCAGCAAGGTAGAGGTCCTAAATTTGATGAGCAAACTAACTGTACTCAACGAGAAATTCAAAGGATCTGTTGCTCACACTAGTCCAACGCATAAGCAAGAAGCTAGTACGATCGAAGGTGAAACTGTCGTCGATGTAGTACCTGAACCATCAGATGAGCCTGAAAGCAACATTGAAAACGTAGTCACAAATCAACAAACTGAAATAGCAAATGACTCGCATAAGACCACAAAAGTAGCCATGACGGCAACCGATCCTAACTTTCTGCAAGAGTTCTTCAATAACTCTAGGTTGCACCATATAGCGACGCTTGGAGCTGGTTTCAAGCAATACGTTAGTGAAATGCGTGAAAAGCACGACGGAGTATTTCCAGAACGTATTGTTTTACGACAGAAGGTTAGCAACACTGAAGAATTCGGAACTCAAGGGCCGTTCGTTATGCATATCGATATGGATTGTTTCTTCGTATCCGTTGGACTTCGTAAAAATCCGCATCTCCGAGGGCAACCGGTCGCTGTAACGCACTCGAAGGGTACCGAGGCCGGCAAAATGCAATCCCGCCCGGGGCAGGATCGGTCCAAAGAAATTGAATTGTACCAGAAACGACTTGAGGAACGCTATAAAACACCGGACATTCCGTACGAGTCGAGATTGCTTAATATCGATGATAACAACTCAATGTCGGAGATTGCCTCATGTAGCTATGAGGCACGTAAAATGGGTGTCAAGAATGGAATGTTTGTCGGGTCCGCTTTGAAACTTTGTCCGAATTTAAAAACTATTCCATATGATTTCGATGGCTATCGGGAAGTTGCTTTCACACTGTATAACACTATCGCCAAGTAAGTAATGGTCGTTGTGAATAATCAGAGAATTAAACAATTTAAAATTTTACTCCAAAAATAGGTACACGTTGAACATCGAAGCAGTAAGTTGTGATGAAATGTTTGTTGATCTAACGGAACTCACCAGGAGCACGAATATCAATGTGATGGATTTCGTTAGCTTCATTCGAGCGCAGATCAAGGATATAACGGGATGCCCTTGTTCGGCAGGGGTTGGTGCTAATCGCTTGCAGGCACGTATGGCTACGAAGAAGGCCAAACCGGATGGGCAGTATTATCTAGCACCCGATAGTGTTGAAGATTATATGAAAGACATACCGATTGGTGACTTACCCGGTATTGGGCCCAATACGACATATAGGTTAAAGCAGTTATCATGGGATACATGCGGAGATCTGCAAAAAATTTCTACCATTATTCTGCAACGAGAGTTTGGAAAAAAATTCGGTGATACCATACATCAAGCTTGCAGAGGTATCGACGATCGACCGTTGGTGTATGAAAATATAAGGAAATCGGTTTCCGTAGACGTCAATTACGGTATTCGATTTAAGGATGATTCTGAAGTTGAACGGTTTATGAAGCAGCTTTGCGAAGAAATCCATAAACGATTGAATGAAATAGAGAAACGTGGGAAACTAATCACCGTTAAACTGTTGATTCGATCTCCGGAGGCTCCAGTGGAAACTGCTAAATATATGGGTCACGGTTTATGCGACGTAATCACAAAATCTGCCCCATTAAAAGAATTCACATGCGATTTGAACGTTATTGAAAAAACTGTACTTTCTTTGATGCGCCAAATTTCCGCGCCGCCTCATGAACTACGCGGTATCGGACTGCAGATTTCGAAATTCGAAGAAGGCAAGCACCAAGTTGAGACGAAAAACTCTTTGAAAATGATGTTTCAACGAGCTGAAGCTAAAATTGAATCAATCAAAAAAGAACAAAATACAGGTGATGTATTCAAATTTGAAACATCACCTGGAAAACCGTATATAACCAAATTAGAAGTCACTCCAACTAAAATACTGTCAATTGAAGCTTCATCGGCACCCCCATCAGATATATCTTCCAAAAAGAGTGACCCGAAATCTAAGCCGTCTGCTCAGAAATGTGGAAGGGGCAGAGGTCGACCCCCGAAATGTCAAACTCTGAAAATTAAACAAAATAACGACATGTTGCGATTTCTCAGCGAATCTAAGATGGAACCTAAGCAGGAAATTATTCCTGAGGGCCTAGACCCCGAGGTGCTAGCAGCACTTCCGGATGACATTCGTGCAGAAGTAATTAGAGATTATAAATTCAAAGCTCAATCATCTATTGCCTCAAACAAAAAAGCGCGTTCAGTCACTGCACAACCGTCGTCATCATCATCATCTGAATCCGTTTCTAATTCAGAAAAAATAACCGTCGATTTGAAATTCCTTCAAGCCCTCCCTGCGGACTTACGACTAGAAGTGGAAAAACAAATCGCGTTGAACAGGGATACAATGCTAGTAACTTCTAATGAACCAGAATTCAATGAACATCTGCAAGTCACTCCAGAAACGAGTCCAGCCAAAGAAGTATCAAAAGTATTTCCAGAAGAACCAGCCACGGAAAAGGTTTCTGAACCGGACAACATCTTGCTGGGAAATGAGTGGCGCAAAACGTTACAGGCGTGGATCGACAGTTCCGATGAACCAGAAGAGGTAGATGTCGATTTGATATCCTCCAATGCGAAGGAACTGGTAGAAAGAAAATGTTTAAGCGAGTTACATTTAGTTTTACGATATCTGTTTAGGATTATTGAAGAGCGGAAATTGTGCAGCTGGCATCGGGCATACTTTCGTATTGTAGATTCAACGCAAGTATTAATGCAAAAATCCTATCGCGGTAAGTTGAGCGTACAGAGTCAGTTTGAATGCGTCAGCAAGAATTGTTGCATTCAACGCATTTAATGGCAATACAAGTTTTTGTTAAAAAAGTTTAATAAATGTAGTATTGTTTGGAAAACAATTTTGTTTTTGTATGAATGTTTTATAAATTCAACCCTGGTGCAAAAAAATGCGTGTTTGGAACAAAATATTTATTGGAAAAAAAGATCTTTTTTTTTTTAAAGGGGGGGGGGAATGTTTGTAATGATTTATTTATGTACTAATATCTATTCAGAATTAATATTGTGTGTTCTGCCACAAATGGTGACATTTCAACACTATTATATATATGTATATATATATATATATATATATATATATATATATATATATATATATATATATATATATATATATATATATATATATATATATATATATATATATATATATATATATATATATATATATATATATATATATATATATATATATATATATATATATATATATATATATATATATATATATATATATATATATATATATATATATATATATATATATATATTTGTACGCTTTTTTATATTATTGAATGTTATTAGCTTTCGCAGTTAAGTTAATGTAATTGTAGGAAAATTATTAAACCTACTTGTCAAGGAAAAAAAGGAATAAAACAAAACTTAAAATAAACCTAAAACTATCTTACTGACTATAAAGTGAGCTAATCGTTGCAATTGAGGATTGCAACGATTTTTGTCGGAATTTGTTGATAATTTGGCTTGACATATTTTCTAATGTTTCTACATTAGTGAGCCTATGTAGCTCGTTCGTGCTAAACCAGGGAGGACGCTTCAAAATCATTTTCAAATGTTTATTCTGAATCCTTTGAAGTGTCTTCTTCCTGGTTGCACAACAACTTGTCCAGATGGGAACTGCAAATAACATTGCTGGCCTAAAAATTTGTTTGTAAATTAACAGTTTATTCTTGAGACAAAGTCTAGAATTCCTGTTGATAAGAGGATATAAACATTTGATGTACTTATTGCACTTTGACTGGATATTTTCAATGTGCTCCTTGAAAGTAAGATTCTTATCATAAATTAGCCCTAAGTATTTAACTTGATCAGACCAATTTAAGACCACACCGTTCATCTTAATAACGTGGTTATTTATTTATTTATTTATTTATTTATTTCGTCAATCATAGTAGACTACATCTTAAAAACTATTGCTAACATCACAAATATAGTTATGTAATTCTAGTGTTCAATATTTTTCTAAGAGCATTTCGTGACATCGTTAAATCAATAACTTCACAATATTTATTGTAAAGACTCATCATACTATTAACTGGCCCGGCCATGGCATATTCTGTTCTATAAGAATTTAATACGAAAATTTTTCGCGTTCTTAATGAGCGTGTAGGAGCATAAAAGTTGAGTTTTCCAAGCAGATTTTCCGAACTTATGCGTTGTGAAACTAAATCGTTGACAAGAGTTACCGAAGCAATTTCTCTTCTTTTTTCAAGCGTTTCTATATCAATAAGCATGCAACGCGATTCATAACAAGGGAGAGGAAATGAACTCCAACCTAGTTTTCTTAGTGCATATAACAAAAACTGTTTTTGTACGGATTCGATTCTATTGGAATGGACGTCTTGATAAGGCGACCAAACAACACTACAGTATTCTAAGATAGATCTAACATATGTAACAAAGAGAGTTTTTATAGTGTACGGGTCTACGAAATGATAACTGAACCTTTTTATAAAACTTAGCATACTGTTGGCTCTATTGATGATCGTATTGTAGTGATCAAGAATGTTAACTTAGAATCCATAATTACTCCTAAGTCTCTAATTTGATAACACCTTTCTACAACTTGATGTGCAAGAGTGCAACATGCATGTTCAGGATTTCTTTTCCTTGTGTAGGATATAATATTACATTTTTTTACGTTGAGATCAAGAAGACTTTTTTTACACCAAATGTAGAAAATGTCAACCTCTTGTTGGAATTGTTGGATGTCTGATTTGTGTTTTATTTCCATGTACAGTTTCATGTCATCGGCATATATCAATACTTTGAGACGATTCAACACAAGGGTAACGTCATTAACAAATAAAATGAAGAGCAAAGGGCCTAAATGGGAGCCTTGTGGAACTCCAGATGTCACTTTTACTGGTACAGAAAGGTGTCCCTTAAACCTAACCGTTTGTGTCCTGTTCGTCAAATAAGATTCAATCCATTTAAGTAGGCCTGACTCAAATCCCAGTTTTTTTAATTTGAACATAAGCATGGAAATATCTACTCTGTCAAAAGCTTTACTAAAATCGTGTATAGAGTTTTGGTTTATTTGTATAAGTGACTTGTCGATACCCTCTAGAGTTTCTGGAATTGTGCTTGGTTGTGAATCACCTCTGTATTATCATCAATCAATTTCGTCAGCTTGTTCTGCTGTTTGGTCAACGTGTTCAATTCAAACGATGCCGTTACTAAAAGTTGGCAGGAATCGCAGCACGGTAGCAGAAATGCAGTTGGATCTACGGCTGGTTTATATTGTTTGTCTTGTTTGTCTTTTTTAACGATACGCAGAGAACTTCTGCTTTTAGCAACTACTTCGGGGGGGCACGATACTCCCACACAGGAGGCATGGAATTTTCGATTACACCCTCCAACACACGACCAGAACACTTCGGCACCGGAGTCTTTCGCGCAGACTTCGCAAATTTGATTCATTTTTACCGACACAAAAACACAACAAGCAAAATGAAAACTAAGCGAAAAACAATAATTTGATTTAAATTCGCGCGTGGATAGGAGCTAACAACAAACACGTCCAACTTGGTTGACGACTCAACGTTTTTTATGGTTTGGTTGACGACTCAACGTTATGGTTGGGTTTGAGAAATGAAACTCTTGGCTTATGAGGAAAAATAATTAACTGTGTTTTAGAAGCATTAGGGGAAATCTTTCATTTCTGCAAGTATGAAGAAAATATATCTAAACTTTTTTGTAGCCGACTGCATATAACACGAAGGCTTTTTCCTTTTGCGGAAATGCTTGTATCGTCACAAAACAGAGATTTCTCACAACCTGGTGGTAAATTAGGAAGATCAGAAGTAAAAATGTTATATAAGATTGGGCCCAAGATACTCCCCTGAGGCACACCAGCTCTAACAGGCAATCTATTAGATTTACCATTTAGATAGTTAACCTGAAGAGTGCGGTCAGTTGAATAACTTTGTATCATTTTTGTAAGGTAAAGCGGAAAACTGAAATTTGACATTTTAGCTATTAAACCTTTATGCCAAACACTGTCGAATGCCTTTTCTATATCTAGTAGAGCTGCTCCAGTCGAATAGCCTTCAGATTTATTAGTTCGAATAATATTTGTTACTCTAAGTAACTGATGAGTAGTGGAATGCCCATGGCGAAAACCAAACTGCTCATTTGCAAAAATTGAGTTCTCAATAATATGTGTAATCATTCAATTGAGTATTATTCTTTCAAAAAGTTTGCTAATAGAGGAAAGTAAACTAATTGGTCGATAACTTGATGCCTCAGCTGGATTCTTCTCGGGTTTTAAAATTGGAGTGACTTTGGCATTTTTCCATTCCGTAGGAAAATGTGCTAGTGCGAAGCATCTGTTAAAAATTTTTACCAAGAAATTTAAAGAGTTTTTTTTTTATTCTCGCTTATTTTCCGTCGGTCTAGTTCCGCCACTGTTGTGGCCAATCACCGACGCCCAGGGATGCGACTCCACACCCAGGACCCTAACTCACGACCCGTTTATTAACGGACCGGCGCCAACGGATTTACTTCCTCATGCGATGAAAGGCGTGATCCCAGAGATTTTTCGCCTCAGAAAATCTCCCGGTGTCGGCTAGGATTGAATCTAGACCAGTTGGGTTGGTTGTGAGTGGATCAGCCCCCTCACAACCATCGACACCTATGTCGGCGGTGGGATTCGAACCCAGGCGTCGAGCGTGGTTGGCAGAGACGTTACCAACCACACTAGGCCCCCGCTCAAATTTAAAGAGTTTTCGGGAAGTCTTTTAATAAGGATATAGAAAAAGTTTGTTTCCAATACCTCTTCAGAAAGAAATTCTTGGGTGGTGATCTGATCATACTTTTGGTTTACTTCATTTTCAATAGGACTTACTACGTTCAAATTCGAGTTATGAACGCTCTCAAACTGCTGAGCAAGTTTTTGAGATTTTTGTTCACTCGTTAGAAAAATGCAATCACCATCTTTAAGGACTGTAATGGGCTTCGAAGGTTTCTTAAGAACCTTCGAAAGCTTCCAGAAAGGTTTTGAATAAGGTTTTAGTTGTTCAACTTCCCTCATGAAATTCTAATTTCGCACGAGAGTGAATCTATGTTTAATTTCCTTTTGCAATTCTCGAAAAATAATTTTCAAAGCAGGATCACGAGATCTTTGGTATTGACGTCTCCGTATGTTCTTCAAACGTATAAGAAGTTGAAGTTCACTGTCAATAATTGGTGCATTAAATTTCACTCGAGCCTTAGGAACTGATAAATTCCGGGCATTGAGTATTAAGCTGCCAAAATTTTCTAATGCTCTGTCAATGTCAGCACTATTTTGTAAAATAATATCATCATTCAAATTTTCTTCGATCGTAGAACGATATCTATCCCAATTATTCTTGTGATAATTTAACACAGATCTAGTGGGATTTAAAATAGTTTCATGGGAAATAGCAAATGTTATGGGAAGATGATCAGAATCAAATTCAGCATGAGTTAATAAATCACTGCATGAATGACTTTGATTTGTTAGTACCTGATCAATTGTAGATGGATTCCTAATAGAAGAATAACATGTAGGACCATTTGGAAATAAAACTGAGTAAAATCCAGCCGAGCAATCATTAAACAATATTTTTCCATTGGAATTGCTTTGAGCATTATTCCAAGATCGATGTTTCGCATTCAAATCACCGATGATTAAAAATTTAGATTTATTTCTTGTGAGTTTTTGCAAATCTCCCTTGAAATAATTTTTTCGCTCACCAGTGCATTGAAAAGGCAAATACACTGCGGCTATAAATAGAATGCCAATACTTGTTTCAATTTCAATTCCCAAACTCTCGATAACTTTGGTTTCAAGATGGGGTAAAACACGATGTTTTATTCGACGGTGGATAACTATTGCAACTCCACTACCGGCAACATCAATTCTATCAAACCTATGAACCATGTAATTTGGGTTCTTTTTTAGTTTAATATTTGGCTTTAAAAGCGTTTCAGTCACAACTGCAATATGCACATCGTGGACTGTTAAAAAATTGAAAAATTCATCTTCTTTCGCTTTTAAAGAGCGAGCATTCCAATTTAGAAAATTTACAGTATTATTTAAAATCATTGCTGAATTTCAATTCATAACAATATTAGTTGTAAATTTTAAACCTTCTTGAACAGCCTCGTACATCGAGTTACAGTTCAACAAAACGGACATTAGCTGCAGCATGGATTGTTGTAGGTATTCAATCTTTTCTGGAGTTGGACTACCTAAATCAATACTGGCAGACTTTTCAGCACCAAACACAAATGGTTTGTTACTGTTTGAATTTGAAATATTACCTGTAAGGACACTGGAATATGAACAGCCTGGTGTTGCCTGAACAGGATTTTTTGTCTGAAATTTGTTATCTGAATTTAAATTATTACCTACAGACACACCTGCTAATGAAAGTGCTGGTGATGAACAGTATTGAAAGTCTTTTGTATACCCACATTGACAACAGGTTGCTTAGAATTTCTACGTTGTCTGGAAGCAATAATTTTTGACCTTACAGGACCATTAAAGAAATTAGATTTGTGATTTCCCCCACAATTTACACATTTGAAACTATTAGTGGTCTCTTTCACGGGGCAGATATCTTTCGTGTGACCAGTGTCACCACAAATCATACATTTTGCTGCCATATGGCAGTTTCGAGTTCCATGACCATAAGCTTGACAATTCCGACATTTAATAAGATTATGGATTTCTCCATGTCTCTTGAAATTCTCCCACTTTATTCGCACGTTAAAAAAAACACGTGCTTTTTCCAAACATTTCAAATTATTTACTTTGGTACGATCAAAATGTACTAAGTAATTTTTTTTCTGGTGTATTCCAGTTTGATTAATTTTGGAATTTGCCTTTCGTTTCATCAAAATTACTTGGTTGGGAGAAAAACCAAGTGATTCTGACAAACATTCTTTAATTTCCTCAATAGTTTGGTCATTTGAAAGACCTTTTAAAACAGCCTTAAACGGTCTCTCGTTTTTGGCATCAAAAGGATAAAATTTATACATCTTTTCAGTCAAATACTGTAAAAGATGTTTATGGTCATCAAGAGATTCGGCCAAAATACGAATTTCGCCTTGGCGGCCAATTTGAAAATTAACTTTCACATTCGACAGAAACGATGAAAGCTCTGATCGAAATGCTTTAAAATTTGCTACAAATACCACAATAGGTGGAACTTTAACCTTCTTCATAACGGCTTTATGCTCAGTATGAGAAGTTTGAATTTCCTGATCCCCAACGAAAGAAAGAATATCATACCTGTTAGTCGAAATTTCAGTGTCACTTGGAGGGGATGCCTCACGTTTCCTTGAAGCCGCATCAAAGCGAGCTTTTTTATTTTTTCCAGGCATAACTGGAAAACTTCACTACACTTTCACTTCACTATAGAATTTAATTAGAAATATCTCAAACCAAATTTACTCACTAAACACTCGTTAACGTTGAAAACAAAATTATTACTTCGCGTTTCAACAGGTAGTCTTTCAAGAAGATTGCCTGTTGAAAGCGAAAAACAAAATTTCAATATCTCTCGGTAGTCTAAGACTTAGCCTCGAGCTGTTGGTAAAATGCGACCGTACTGTAGGACAGTTCAAGTCGATCTGGAAAAAAAGATCTTATTCTTCTTTCTTTCTTTAGCTTTATAGAACCAAATTCAAGATAGAGCCCAAGTATGATGACAGTTCTACAAGGTATGCTATTCACGTCGATGCATTAGTATTAGTGATCGTTATGAACTTTTTCCAATTTTGTATGAAATTTGAAATGATTTTGCATTTTAAACTAAACTTATAAAACATACTTTCCTGAAAAGTTATAGAAATGATGTTGAAACATGTTTTATTTGTGGGGAATACATAAACTTGCTGCGGTTTAGGTAAAATATACTATTTTTCATCAATTTGCCGGTAACCTTTTTGCACTTTTCGTTTTTTTATTGTAGTCTAATAGCGCTTCTAAATTGAGTCGCCTATGTTTCATACAGTAACAAAAGTCATGAGCTATGACAATGACTAAGATTATGCTCCAACTATTAGAAATATAGCATTTTTATTTATTTTATTTCGACATATTGTCGCAATTTTTCACACTAAATCTAAATTAATATCAATTTCTAGTGTGTTTCAACTGGAGATTCACTCTCTAATTAAAAAAATCAAATATAAAACAACACAAAACGAGAAATTTCCGGAATTATTCCGAATTCCATACAAAAAACGAAAATTTTCATAACGAGATTTGTTTGTGTGCGTGGATAGATAAAAATGTGGCATACCTTGTATAACTGTCATCATACTTGGAGATAGAGCCACAAAGTCGTTTCAGCTTTGACAGCCCAATGGCGCGTGCTTCCGGGTGACAGCTAAGGGAGCTAAGGGAGATCATGAGAGTCAGATACCTATGTTTTAGTTCTTCTCGGCAGTCTCCTATGTGGGGAGGATTCAGGACAATATTAATTGTTAAAAGTTTTGGTAAATTCTCTTCACACGTGGACCAGACCACATTGTGAAAGCTCTGTTCTCATCTAGAAAGTGACAAATACATACTTCTTAATTCTGTGCAGTTGTAGTAGCCGTAGCAGTAGAAACAAGAGTCTGTGTTGTAAGGTGCGGTGCGCACAGAGGAAAGCAGTAAACCCGGCAACCAGCTGCGAATGTTTTATTCTATTTGAACAGTTCTAGTAAGTCAGATTCAACTTCGCACGACTCCAAGTACGCACTGGAAGGTGTCATGAACGTCGTAAGAATAAATATATTCGATCGACTTCCGATGGGATAGAGCGGAGAGAGCTTTGTTTTGGCCTTCTACTATCAAGTTTAGTTTTTCCCACGTAACGACACCCTACTCTTATGGAGTAGGACTGGCAACATGGCCAATAAAACAAACGTACATTGAATCGGTCCGTAAATTTCCAATAAAATTCACGTGTATTTTCGCACTAGAGGTCATGAAAGGTTGTAAATTTTCAAGTATATCGGGTGTCGCGTGTGTAAGATACAAATTAGTTAGAGTGGAGTGAAAATTAGAAGATCAAAAATGGAAGTGATTATGCAGTGTAAATTGGCACAGAAGATATAGTTCGCCATTCGTGTACGTTTTGATTTTTACCAAGTGAACGGTAGTGTTAGTGAAAAGAGAGTGGAAACCGTAAAGAAGGAATGAGGTTCAATACGTCCTCTCCACTGACATCGATCTGGTTTGTGTGTTTTTTTTTATCTTCCGCTGAGCTTTGCGCGCAGCGAAGTGCAAAGCTTTTTTGCATTTGTGGTTCCTGCTGCTGGCTCGCAAAATGCAACTGGAGAGACAGGAAACAGAAGCTAAGTATTGGTTTTGGTGATATTTCACGTCGTGTTTGAAACGGGATCAGAGTGAAATTGTGACTACCTATGTTAACGCACACAGCTTTTCTTCCATTCGATTTGAACGGCATGTGAGCGAGAGAGAATTTGTTTTTTTTCTGCCTTTTGTGCTGCTTACGACCGCAGAGGCACCTTCGAAGATGCCGATTTTCTGATTCTCTCTCGATCACTTGCTGTGTGTGTTGGGTAGCGCGTTCATGTGTTCATGATTTTTTTTTTACGTTGCATCAACTTGCAAGCAGGGTTGCCACATTTAAATCTGTGTTTTCCCCTGAAAAAATCTGAGCATCTGTATCTGGAACAAAAATATCTGTAAAAAAATCTGTATTGTTTAAACATAAAGAACTTTGTTTTTTTTTAGGTTTTTATGGTACATAAACGAAATTTTTAGCTTAAAATGTGTGAGGAGTTGAAAATATGTTCAATTTGCTTAATATTTAATGAAATAAAATTTGGATTGTTTTTAAAAATTAATGTCAATTTCGAAAAGTCTGTAAATCTGTACATTTCGACGAAAATCTGTATATCTGTATATGCAGATTCTGTACCGTTACTTCGGCCAAAAATCTGTAAAATACAGATTAATCTGTACATGTGGCATCCCTGCTTGCAAGTTGCAGTAGGCTGACATGAGAATGTGTGTTCAGCAAATAGACCATCGCACGGTGACGTCGCGCACTTGCGTTTGACAGCTATTGGTGGCTTTGTTTGCCTTCGGGCGATGCAGTTTGGTTCTAAATTATAGCAGATCATTTCAGTTGTGACCAGTGATGCCACATATATAGATTTATCTGCTTTTATACAGATTTCTTGCGTATTTTTCATACAGATATCTGCATGCAGATTGCAGATTTTCTGGAAATAATACAGATTTTTTTGGTTTTCATGGGGTAGTAAATTGAACTTCTTGATGTGGTTGAAAAGCGGAGATTGGCTCGGATGCGGTTCAGCGTGTCGTAGGTTTTACTATATTCATATGCTACTATAAATCTTTGAACACGCTAACTTTCACAAGATCGAATTGATAGTTTTACAATAGAGTTTGATCATCTATCATTCACACGCGAAAAATATCTAAGTGCTTCGTCTGTCATGAAGAGTTCTGATCGGTTACGGTCATTTAACCATATTTAACCTTATTATTTTTATGATTTTACTAGCTTTTGGACAAATGTTGATACACTTGAATTTTTTTTTATTCAATAATGTTTAAATCTTGTTGGATGCAATTTTTTGTTTTTAAATTTTAAGGGCTTTGGATGCATGTAAATTTGCCAGTTTTTGAATTCATTAGGATACTTAGCTCATTCCAAATTATATTACAAGAGAAAAACGCGTTGTAGATCTTATATCCTCTAAAATTACGGTCGGCTTACAGTTTCCGAATAAAGTTTAACGTCTTACGAAATAAAGCTACTCATTGATTCGTGAATGGGTAAATTAAGGTGTTCATGAGCAGAAACGCGTAGAGTCGTACGATACGTAAGGTAACCGAAATTACTTAACCTCCACGATTCGCTTGTATCCCGTCACTGCAAATATGATGAGGTTTCAAATATGTTGGCACCTGGCGCGCTTTCGTGAGTTCATACATCGAAGATCGCACCACTAACCTCGGGAAAGTGCGTGCACGTCGGGTTCAAAATTGGAAGGGTCGGTCAGTTCCTCTATTAGTACAAAGCTCGTTATTCCCGTCGTACTCCTAAAATCAATGAAACAAAACGTCTTAGATACATAGAAGATAGGTTCGCGAAAAATATCTTAGTGGACGAGGGCCCATAAATACCGCCAAGAGTTTTATCGTATGTAGAGAAGAAACGCGACAAACAACTAACACAAATTTCCTATACCCGTGGTACTTGTGGAGTGTGCAGGAGTATATCCAGCCTCTAGTAACAACAAGTATCGAACTAACGCCCCTTTCCTTCCTTCCTTTGATCTACGTTCTGGACCGGCAGGCGTCGGTACTGATCAGCATGCAGGGGTTATTGGAGATGCACATCGAAAAGCTAAGTCCCAAGCAGGAATCACTGAATTCGATTTACAACTCCAATCGATCCTGATCAGTAACGAAGTGGCAACCGGTGGTGATCAATCAAGCTCAAGCTCAAGCTCTCAAGCGTAACGACACCCTACTCTTATGTGTTTGTGTATGTATATGAGTACTGATGTATATGTGTTCTTTTTTTGTAAGATTTTGTAAGACCACTGCGA
Source organism: Wyeomyia smithii (assembly GCF_029784165.1). Taxonomy (NCBI): domain Eukaryota; kingdom Metazoa; phylum Arthropoda; class Insecta; order Diptera; family Culicidae; genus Wyeomyia; species Wyeomyia smithii. The sequence continues at coordinate 71,190,216 of NC_073695.1, forward strand.
CCGTTATTTTGATCTTTTGTGGTAATATGTGTTCTTATGTATATATGTATGTATATGTGTTTCTTTTTATGTGTATGTATGTATGTATGAATGTCTTTTTAATATATTGATACACTAACACGTTACTAAAATTGTAAAACCCATCAATGTAAAACAGATATCTCTCCTCATCTATGTCTACTTCTTCCTTTCCTTCCTTATCTGCAACTATTATCACATTGTTACTTCGACTATCCCCTATATTCAACAACTTATCTTACTATCCGGCAGTCTCAAGCAGAATTCATTAGACCCTGAGGTTATTATTCTGCGATGCCAAATCTTAATCTCTCTCCTGGTAAAGCATGGAAAGTGAATAATCACTGGAGACTTGGCCCTACGGCCCCCTTCAGCGCCCGAAAACGAAAACGAAACTTATATTTAGTGATATAGTTTTTTTTTTGACGTAGAATACGTCTTACAGCAACAATTACAGGGACCCAATTTCAATACAGGGATCCAATTTTAAAACCGGAAACATCGAGAGCGTCACAAAAACTGTCCAATTTCAAACATTTAAACCCAGCCAGCTTCCAACCGATTTCTGTCATTTTTGCAGCAATTGATTGGAAAATGATTTAAGCACCCGTCCAAATGCAGAAAATTGTAATCTGACTGTTCAAACTATTGTAATATTGAAAATTGTTGAACATTGTCGAAACGCAAATGTCGACTTTTGATTGGTCGCTTGCTGCCTTTCCCTAGAAAGGACGACAAAATGGAGTACCCAGTTATCCGGGAATGCACTCTTCGGGCTATATAAGAGACTGTTTCTCCTCAAGCATATCAGTTTACTAGCAGCAGGCAGCAGCAGCGGACATCAACACCGATGGCAAAAGGCGAAGTGGATCAGCAGCGGGCAACAGCGGCGGTGGTAGTGGTTAGCTGCAGTTCTTACCTCTTTCAGTTCGGCTTCCCTTCGATCTGAGATGGACCCCACCAGCGGTAATCCGATTCAGATATCGTTGGGTGAATAAAACCCGAAACTGAAAGATACTCGCACCGCCAGGTGGTTTGAGAAGCCACCATCATCCAGCGTATGTATATATTGGGTGTGTGCACATAACGTGTGTGAATATTCGTAGCGTGTGTCCCTAATATATAAGGTGTGTAGCTAGCGTGTTTGGCTTGCTATATAGCGTGTGTGTATGTTCATGGCGTGTATGCATGTCTGTAGTGCGTGTGTGCATTTTTATAGCGTGTGTGGCACCGCCACCGCCAGCGCCACCACCACCACCACCGGCACCGCCATCGCCATCGCCAACGGCACCGCCAGGTGGTTTGAGAAGCCACCATCATCCAGCGTATGTCTTTGGGCTATATAAGAGACTGTTTCTCCTCAAGCAAAACAATTTACTAGCAGCAGGCAACAGCAGGGAACATCAACACCGATGGCAGTAGGCGAAGTGGATCAGCAGCGGGCAACAGCGGCGGTGGTAGTGGTTAGCTGCAGTTCTTACCTCTTTCAGTTCGGCTTCCCTTCGATCTGAGTTGGACCCCACCAGCAGTAATCCGATTCAGATATCGTTGGGTGAATAAAACTCGAAACTGAAAGACTGAAACTGAAAGAGACTCGCATCGCCAGGTGGTTTGAGAAGCCACCATCATCCAGCGTATGTATATATAGGGTGTGTGCACATAGCGTGTGTGAACATCTGTAGCGTATGCCCCTAACAGAGATGCCAGATGTTTTTGAAAAATGTATGCAACTGCTCGACAAACCGGAAAAATGTGCTCGAAATCTGAAAAAAATCTCCAAAAAAAATCCCTCGCGCAGGCAAAAGTCTGTGAAAATCTGCACACATTTTAAGAAAATCTGCACAAATACAAGGAGACTCTGACAAAAATCTGCAGAAACCGTGGAAAAACTGCAAATATCTGCAAATCAATAAAAATCTGCACACGGACTCCAAAAAATTGCGTTTTGCAGACAAATCTGCACATTTGGTATCCCTGGTCCCTAATATATAAGGTGTGTGGCTAGCGTGTGTGTATGTTTATGGCGTGTATGCATGTCTAGCGTGTCATGTCTATAGCTTGTGTGGCTTGCTATTTAGCGTGCGTGGCTTGCTATATAGCGTGTGTGGCTTTCTATAGAGCGTGTGGCTAGAGCGCGTGGCTTGCTATATAGCGTGCGTGGCTAGCTGTATAGCGTGCGTGTATGTTTATAGCGTGTATGTGCATGTCTATAGCTTGTGTGGCTTGCTATACAGCGTACGTGGCTTGCTATATAGCGTGTGTGGCTTGTTATATAACGTGCGGCTAGCGTGCGTGGCTTGTTATATATGCTATATAGTTTATAGCATGTGTGGCTTGCTATATAGCGTGTGTGGCTAGCAGTATAGCGATTGAAATTTTCATATATACATAATTGCTAATGAATCACCTCACGTAGAATTTAATTATCACTGTAAATCATCCAAAACTAAATAAAAAATTTGCCATGTGGAAAAAATATTCGCTTGTTAATAAATGACATTGACAAACACAATTAACCTCAAAGTTTATCTGAAGAATTTCTGAGCTAGTAAGCCTGAATCACATAATTTTTCGCGCAAGTCTTACTAATTACAGCAATCAGTTGTAAAATTATCTACGCCATCGTAAAATGCAGAAAATTGTTATTCGAACTGTTATATCATAGATTGAGAATGCACTATTTGCTCTTGTTTATAGCCTCTTCGTAGCAACTGCCTAAATTAAGATATCTTAGTGCAACTTGATACAAAAGATAGCCACAAAACAATTCAATTCATTCTTGTTTTGGATACGGCAGCAAGTGAAACCGCGGTGCCGGCTACAGAGGTTAACGTCATCTGGAGCAAAGAGACTACACTGGGGTCGTCTTTTACGCGGGTTGTTTTTATGCGTTTATTTTGAACGTGATATTTTTACAATAACGCGGATTATTTCTACTCAATTCGGAAGATTGTTTGTACGCGGTATCAAATAAGTTAAGTATGAATATATTTAATCTAATCTTTTAAATGCAGTACAACCAACCGCGTAAAAAGCGACCCCAGTGTATTAAATTAATTAACCCCAATTGAGTGTATTCCCAAACCTATTCCAAGAAAGACATTGACATAAGACAGGCTGTCGTATTCTACAATACCTCTGTGGTCGTGTCTTATAAACAACCTCTTCATTTTTTTTAAATCGCCATAAAGTAAACCACCAAAGATTTAGAAAAAAAACCCGAGACCCTCTACGACCAGTATTTAAAACTGTTCACTTTTCGGAAAGCAGTGTTATTTTTTTTTGACTCAATAAACAATTGGGTTGTTTAGCTATATCAATTTTTTAAAGGGTAGAGCGGGGCTAGTTGGTTACGGGGTAAGTTGGTCAAAGAGAATATCTTCGAATCTACGTAACAAAAAAATCGGGTTATATGGGTAATACGTAATAGATAACTAGAGAAACTAAATCACAAAATGAAGTACAGTTTTAATTAAGACGTATAATAAAAACAGGTTGGTGAGAAATTAACCATCAATTCTACTCGGTTTTCAAGTTGAAACTTTTTGTCTAAACAAAGTTAGCCAAATGGAAATGAACATGGCTCAACGTATTATGAAAGTCATTTCCGTTAGTTTTAAGTTATGTAAAGCAAACTTTCGCCAAAATTTTATTTTCATACATTTCAAGTAATTTTCATATTTAATACCTGAGGGGCTAGTTGGTCACATACTAGCGGGGCTGGTTGGTCATATGGACATCATGAATGAGTTCAAGTAACCAAGTAAATGCAATTTCAGGAACAGTGCTTTCGTGATGCAAACTTCATCCAAGCGAAAACAGCATTTTGGTTGTTTAGTAAAACCATTTATTTGAATTTATATATTTGATAAAAGTTATCTCCATTGCATTGTCATTTTGATGATTTTTTTATTGCACACTATAAATGCTGAGTCATTGATCTAAAATAACTATAACGTACATTAATGCATCGACAAATGCCTTCTACCTGATGCAAATTTCGGCGAAACCAAGCTTTCAACAAAAAAAAGGAAAAAAACTTGTGCTTGTAATTGCATATGCGAATCTAGAATTTGGCTCCGGTTCTCAATTTAATCCGTATTGTCTTTGATTTAGTTCGCAACCAAACTATTAGAGAGATTTAAATATATACTTCTCGTCAGGTATGAAAGAGTAACACGATTTTTTTCATGCAATTATGAGTTACTTTTTTCATTGTTTGGGATGTCGGAAAGCAAATGTATAAACAAAAAACCGGGTGCGGTTCGACCTCCGCTGAGACGCCACAGGCTGCCGCAAATGCAGCGAGAAAGAAAAACTGAAATGTTCTTCCGAAATATAAATGGCCAATTTACCCCACACCCCAACCAACTTACCCCAGCTGAGAGGCTAGTTGGCCAATTGGACATCCTCTCAAAAAACATAGAATATCCGCAAAATCATAAACTATTCTGTGCAGTTTATATTTTTTCTAGATGCTATAGACTTAACACAACATTTCCATGGAATGAGTTTTTGCCATAATATTTCCCACAAAAAGTTACTGAACATTTTGACCAAAAATGACCAACTAGCCCCGCTCTACCCTATCATCTGAAAGATCTGCATTTTCTAAGCAGAGCGTGACTTTCAAAAAATTTCTATCGTTGTCCTTCGGTTTTTATGTTTTACTTAGAAAGTTACACTCATTTAAAATTTAAATCGAGAATCCATTAATAGCTTAACAACCCAATTTGGTTCTTAACTCGCGTTGATTCGAAAAATCACACTAAGATTTTTGAATTGGGTTATTTAGCTATATCAGGTTTATGTGTCATCTGGAAAAGCTGCATTTTCTAAGCCAAACGTGCTCTTTAAAAACAACCCAATCGTGACTTTCAAAAAATTTCTATCGTTGTCCTTCGGTTTTTATGTTTTGCTTAGAAAGTTACACTCATTTAAAATTTAAATCGAGAATCCATTAATAGCTTAACAACCCAATTTGGTTCTTAACTCGCGTTGATTCGAAAAATCACACTAAGATTTTTGAATTGGGTTATTTAGCTATATCAGGTTTATGTGTCATCTGAAAAAGCTGCATTTTCTAAGCCAAACGTGCTTTTTAAAAACAACCCAATTATACTCTTTTACCTGATATTTAAAAATCATAAATCCGTTTGTAGCTAAACAACTTAATTAACGCGGTATCGCATAAAAAAACTGCATCCGAAAAAAAAACTTGTAAAAACGCGGGAAAGACCGCGTAAAAAATCTGATTTTATCCGTGCTTCGATTTTTAAATAAAAATAGCTCTAAATCGCTTGAATGACCGTGTGTACATGGGAGAACCACATACCACATATTAGTACCAGAAAAAAACGAAAAGTGCGAAAAGGTTATCGGCAAAATGATGAAAAACAGTATATTTTACCTAAACCCCAGCATGTTTACGTATTTCTCACAAATAAAACATGTTTCAACATCATTTCTATAATTTTTTAGGAAAGTATGTTTTATATGTTTAGTTTAAAATGCATAATCATTTCAAATTTCATACAAAATCTGAAAAAGTTCATAACGCTCACTAATACTAATGCATCGACGTGAATAGCATACCTTGTAGAACTGTCATTTGTACTAGACACCTTTATTTTCATGAAAAATATTTTGATAAAATAACACGATATCTAGGACAGGACTAGAGTGCCTGTAAATATATAGAGTGGCGACACTGTCAAAATTGGAATAAAAATTATCTGTCAGTGTCATTCCAATTGAGCAAACAACCTATTAAACACGTGTGGGGAAAAGAGAAAGAATGTTCAGTGTTCCCAGTGTTACTAGCGTTACTTTGGATGACACGGCGCCACTCTAGTTATATATAGGCACTCTAGACTATAGTCACTGTATTTTACTAGTCTGGCGGAGTGGGGAACCATGCAACCGGCAACCCACTTTTTCACATTAAAATCCTGACACCACTGGATATAACTCATGTTGCATATGACTTCTTTGAGAGTAAACATTTGATGTGAAAATGAAGTGCGTTTATAACAAATGTAACAGCAATTGGCGAAGGACAAAGAAACAAACAAGTTTACTCCGGTTTCCAAAGAGTGCCGAGATTAGAGGAAAATGGCTAAAATTTTGCGAGTTACCTGATAATGCATTTATTCGTTGAAAGAGAAAATTATAAAAAAAAAATCATTTTGTTTCGATTGAGCATTTCCCGTACAATAGTACAGCGTGAAAAGCGACAGGACAGCAAATCTATGGCAGTATAATGTTATCAATAAACAATTAATTATAAACAGAGCACGTTATTGATGCGACGAAAGAAAATATTCCTTGTGATTTTCTCACATGTATAAATTTAACATTATTGTGATATCATTAATTCATTACAATAACTATTCTCAAAAAAATAGCAATTGTCACAAAAAGTCCAATTATTGAATTTAATTTATTATGTATCTTTTTACAGCACGATTACAATACTTCAAATGCGAAAATCGACGCACTATCGACTGGTTCCCGTTTTGACAGTTCACACTGGTTCCCGAAATCCAGTCCGCCAGACTAGTAAAGTATACAGTGACTATACTCTAGACAGGACGTGACAAGAAAAACCAAAAATCACCCGAAGTTCTGTCAAAGCGAAAGCCCTCTTTGATTGGTCGATTTTATTAAGCGCAATGTTAAATTTTATTATTAGTCGGTATCGGTACGGTTGGCCGTGCTGCGAAAGCTATCGATATTTTTTGTTTAAACTGTTTTTGCTTATCAAGTGAATGAACAGCTTTTGGTTTAACAATTTTTTGAAACTTTTTCATGCACTAGACTATGTAATGTCTATAAAAATCAACATTCGAAATGTTGTTCATGTTTTTGAAACTACGTATGATGAACAATAGTAGATTCATTTCATGAAAAGCAAGAGGAATCCGAAATGAGTTGAAATTATGGCTAGTTCAAATAAATTTAACATATGTCTTTAAATCATTTGAAGATTTAATGAACTAGCATTATCAAATGAATTAATTAAAATTGAAAACCAGAACTTAGAAAATCCTTGATATTGATATTTTCTTTATTAAACATTTTTGGAAACACTGGTAAGCGTCGTGCAGAAAAATCACAATGTTTCATGAGGGCAATTTCGAACGAAAAGAAGAATAACTAGAAGCCACTTGTCACGTCTAGAGTGCCTATAAATATATGGAGTGGCGACACTGTCAAAATTGGAATAAAAATTATCTGTCAGTGTCATTCCAATTGAGCAATCAACCTATTAAACACGTGTGGGTAAAAGAGAGAGGATGTACAGTGTTACCAGCGTTACTTTGGATGACACGGCGCCACTCTAGTTATATATAGACACTCTAGTCACGTCCTGTCCTAGCACGATATAGGCACATACTTAGACATACGTAACAGTGGCGATTTTTTTGGTACACTTTGCCCACATCACCCGGTACCAACACCAGTTTGAACTGCTCGACAAAAATGAACGGAATGAATTTTCTTCATCGCGGCTCTACTCGAGCCCATAACAAAATCCCTTAAGAAACCTTCAAAAAGTTGTTTACAAAATCAATGCTGCATTTTTCGGGTGGGAACGAGACATATGCAGGGCTGCGCAGTTACACAACCTCCATAAACTACTCAGAGGTTTTTTTTTTTTTTACAGAGGTTGGTACTTTCGAGTAGTTCATTTTGTACCAACTTTTTTGGAAGATTTCTTCCTGAGTGTTACGTATGTCTTATGTATGTGATATAAGGCAATCCACGAGACAGTTACGATCAGCTGATTTCAGTCTGTTTTCAACTTTTGACAGCTATATGCTTGTTCGATCGGTAGCAACTTGGATGCAATTCGGATCGAAAAGCGTGAAAAACAACTGTAATCCGATCGGTAGTTCTAGTATCGCGAGTGCCAATCCTTCATACAACCATAAAAAATTACTTCTGATATTATTGTCGACATTAAAAGATTTCGTTTTTTGGTTATGTTTTGGCTTTTTAGCTTGAAAAACAACAACATTGATAAACGTACAAGCGTTGAAACGTCACCGGTGGATTGCCTTATTGGTTGATATATTTTGATATTTATCGTTTATCCGTCAATTGACATCCTCAAACGATAATGTAACGCTTGATGTAACGCCAATGAGCTATGATATAGATAGAGGGGTGCCCAAAAATGGAACAGTAAATTCTTTTTAATATTGAATATTTCAAATATTTCGCAATAAATCAATAGTGCCTTGCCCTGTTAAATTGTGTGTTGTACAATATGTAAATGAGCCCTAAAAAGTTAAACTGTTGCTGCAGTGGCAATCTGTTTCGTTAACGTCGTTAACGCAGATTATTTGACACTTTGACAGCGAACAGTTGTCAAAGTGCAAAAAACAGCATCATTAACCAGGGATACCAGATGTGCAGATTTGTCTGCAAAACGCAGATTTTTAGATTCCGTGTGCAGATTTTTATTGATTTGCAGATATTCACAGATTTTCCATAGTTTCTAGATTTTTGTCAGAGTCTCCTTATATTTGCGCAATTTTTTCAAAATGTGTGCAGATTTTCACAGACTTTTACCAGCGCGAGCGAAATTTTTTCGAATTACCAATAGATTTTTTTCAGATTTCAATCAGATATTTTCAGGGGGAATCTATCTGTCAAATATCGTGAAACCGTGACCAACACATTTGGCAACAAGGCGTCTGTATGTTTTGGATTTTTTTCGTTTGATCGAGGTAAAATGGAACGTTCTCTTTCAACAAAACCCGAGAAATCGCGGAAAACTTTTATCAATAATGCGTTCCGTAGTAAAATTTTGGGACAGCAACAAGTTTTTAACGAAAATTGGTGATGTTTTATCGTCACATTGATAATTTATCAAACGTCATGGACCAACAAACTTCATGGACCAGAGTTGATCTGCGATAACGCACACATATATGAAATTTGACAGCGGTAAATCCCCCCTGGATATTTTCAGTTTTTCGAGCAGTTGCTGACATTTTTCAAAAACATCTGGCATTTCTGTCATTAACAGTCAGGAACGAGCGTGAAAGTTGTAGCAAGCGTTGTTTTGTGTTTGTTTGGTGTAAGTTTTTTTTTTCATAAAATATATGAAAAACAGAAACACGCTGATAGTATTTTTATATTTATCTGAAGACGTAATCTAGAACTAATATTTGACATACTTTTGGCTAAATAGGATTGTATCATTTGCCACCTAATTACATAACGAATTGCAAAAAAGTCAGCATTTTTGAGCGTCAAATTAAACCCGCTGGATCAACATGGATTTAATGTGCAATTTATGCCTTTGTCGGCGACCAGATATGACGGTAGAAAACAAAAAAATGCGTGAACAAATCGACAAAATTTTTTACTTCGAGGTAAGCATATTCTTTCATCACTTTCTATTGGCATTGGTATAAACTAAAATCTTGCAGATTTTCCGTCAATCTAATCACACAATGATTTGCTCTAGTTGCAAAGACACAGTGATAAGCTTCTATGACTATGCTGAACAGGTAAACAGAAATCAACAGACCTTGCGATCAGTTCAGCTTCCGTCTACGAGTGGGGTCGAAACGAAGCCGCAAATAACGGATGGTACCTTGATAAAACTTGAATGTTCGTTAATGGATGAGGATCAGGAAGAATATGAAACAGAGTGGGTTGATGTGATGGATAAATTAGAAACATCGATCAACCAGGACTCCAGTATTGAAGAGGAAGATTCGAAAAGTCGAATCAAACAAAGTGCTAGTGATTCGAGTTCTGATGGTGAGCAATACCAAGACGAAATCACCGGGGACGCAGATTGGGAAGCAGCCGCTGTAGAAGATAACAGAACATCTCCAAAATCAGTCAAGCTAAAACGAAAGTACATCAGGAGAAAAATAGCACCAGGAAAGTCCTCTGTTCGAAAAAAGAATTCAGCACAGGGTGGACAGGAATCTTATAGTGAAGACTCGGTTTTACAACATTTTAGTCTTGTATGCGACATGTGTTCTAAGCCGTTGGAAGATTTCAATGAGTTACGCGAGCACTTCAAAGAAGCGCACGGTCAGCAGGGATATATCAGATGTTGTGACAAAAAGATATTCAAAAAATGTTGGATGGTCGAGCATTTGCAGGTTCACTTGAATCCAGATACATTCCACTGTGACACCTGTAACAAAAGTTACAGCTCAAAAAGAGTACTAAACGATCACAATAAGGAGGTGCATGCGTCGGACGAGCAGCGGGCTCTTAGTTGTGAGGGGTGTACTAAGCGATTTGCCTCGAAGCGGCATTTAAATGCACACATGTCAATGGCCCACGGATCGTTTCCTTGTCCACAATGTTCGCGAATACTGGCATCGCAGGGATCTCTTAAACATCATGTTCTAACGATACATGGTGAAGGCGAGCAATTTATCTGTGACATTTGCGCGCGTGTTTATCGCACCAAGCGTTGTCTTGAGACGCACGTTAAAGGTCACTTGGGAACGCGACAGGAGGATAAAGTTCAATGTACAGTTTGTGCTGTTTGGTTCACTAACAAGTACCAGCTGACGAAACATATGAACCGCATTCACATTATGCCAGAGCAAATGTTAGAGTGCACTTTGTGTGGCAAGCAACTGCGCAACCGCGAGGCTTTGAATGGACACATGCACCGGGTGCATAGCGAAAACCGGTTTGAATGTGAGTTCTGTTCCAAAACCTTCAAAAGACCCCATCACATGAGAGTGAGTAGAGCATCCCAATCACTGGCAGCTCAATTTTTTTTTAACTTGTTTTTTATATACAGGAGCACGTTGCCATTCACCACACCGGAGAAGATCTGTACAACTGCAATTATTGCGAGGAGCGTTTTAATTCGAAGAACAAACAGTACACACACCGGAAAACTGTACACCCGTTGGAATTTGAGGAGGAATTGCGTCGACGGATTATGAAGGAATAGAGAACGCATACGGTTTTTTTTTCTCCTGTAATAACCTGTAAGGGTGGGCATCCAAGTGAAAGATTGCTAAACAGTTAAGACCAACCAATCGTATTCCAATTCAGTATTTTTATGACTTTTAACACGCAAAGAACGTACCTACTTTTTTTATCATTTTTGACATGGAATAACAGTGCCAACCTAAAATTCAACGCTAACAGTTTCGCTTAATAATTGAAGAATTGGCATAATTACTAATTGAAAATCAGCGTCGATAATTAGCGGTGTCCAGCCCTGAAATTCTATGATTTTGAGGATTATAGTTTGCATACACTTATACCAATTTCAGGTAGTCTTGATTAGGGACAAACAAGTTTTGTTTATAGTGTTTTCATTTTCATCTGTTGATTGCGTGTAAGCTTTGTAGTAAAGTACGCCAACAGTATGCCGCATGTGCTTTAGAGGAAATATCAATATGTTTTCTTCAATTCTGTCAGAGAGAAGAAGACATTTCCTCCAAAGTTAATTTCAGCAGAAAACAAAAATAATTCTTGCTATCAGTAAATATAATCGAGATTTGTAATAGCGTAAATATAATTTTTAATTATTTTTGGGTTTGTTTTATTTCATGAATGCAGTTATATGTATCCTGCCAAAGTAGATGAAAGTGAGGACAATGATACCCAATAAAGATCATAGAACTACGGAAGAATGATTAAAAAAATTCGTTAGCATAAGACGAGAAATCCTTAGCAACGTCTGGCAAATAAAGTTGAACAAACATGGTTTATTTTTCGAGTCGCGATCAAGTTTAAATCTGTTTGGTTTGTTATTGTCTTCACAAACGCTATAATGGCTATTTTTAAAAGAAAACCTTTGTTGTCGCAGTTGCCATAATCTCAAGTAACGATAATGTGATACCCCTTAATTCAGTGTTAGGTCAAAATTAAGTATTCCAGCAAGTTTACGGATCAACAAAAGATATAGACATATCATCAAAACTAGTTAGTTTGAGACCTACCTTCTGCAAGATCAAAAATGGAGCCTGAATGTAATTCAACTTACATGTGGTGAGATATTAATCGTGTAATGTTAGGGCCCGACACGGCGTGACAACGCCTTTCTTGCGAAAATTGTCAGTACCTTCTTGAAACTTTCCGATGTGACTTCTAGCATCTACCACCTTCCACTCGTCTGCACGGAAGGCGCAGGTCTTGAGCTCCACCGTGTGCACACTAGACTGGGACACAGTTGTATGGGAAAAAAGCGTTGGTGTAATTTTTTCGCTACAATGCATTTTTCGTGTTCCTTATGTGTCCTGTAACAACTGTGTAACTTTTCAGATCGATAGGTGGAACCCCTGATCTGCGCCCGATTTTTAAAGTTTCCATACGATTTTATATGGGAAAATCCACTTTTTCAAAACTTATCCTCTATTCCAGATATCCAAATTTCCAGTTGGCTCCTAAAAATATACCAATACATGATATTTGTAGGAAATTTTCCTGGGAATAATTCTTCTGAAGACTGTAAGGTGCTACAAAATTTGTAGAAAAAGTTATTCACCTTAAACTGATCGAATGTCTGGCGAACGGCTCAACATTGAATTTTTCCAGCAACACTGCTGCAGCATGCTGCTGTTGCAAACTCAACAACGTAATGAGAAACAGTTTCGCGTAGAATTAAGCTTGAAAGCGTGATTTTTTGCTCATAGTATCTTCGGAGAAAATGCTTAGAATATCAATCCCTATATTTTGATAGTATTCGTTGTGTGATTCATACCCCTAAAAGTGAGAAATCAGCTTTCTAAACACCCCTACGTAGTGAAAATCATTTTCGTGTGGGATTAAGCTTGAAGGTATGATATTTTGCTCACGTTATCTTCATTATCGGAGAGCTTGCTTACAATATTAATTATTAAGTTTTAATGCAGATTGATTACTCCCCCTAAAAGAGGGAAGTAAACTTTCTAAACATCCACGTCGTGTGACTCTGGTGTCTTTCAGAGAAGAGTTTGGTAGATACATAGCTACAATTTGTGCAGATACATGGCTAGCAGGTCACTACGAACCACGGTAAATGAAGTCTATTGAAAAAGAGAGTATTGATCTTTGGGCGGGATGTTGGTTGAGCGGGCACCAAGGTGGGCCGCTGAAAGATCCGAAACAACTGGAAAAGGGTAGGTTTTCAAAGTTTTTCTTTAGCTCCCCGTGTTGATTGCAAACCGCTGTCTGTTGAAAATGGAAACAGCTTTGGCTCCAACTTAATTTTTTATCACTGATAATTATTACAATTTATACAAAAATTCAACAAAAAAAGTTATCACCTTTCAATATTTCAGAGGCTTTTGTTGTCTGTGGGATTCGACAACTTGTAGCAAATAATTCTGTTGATCGGGATCTTTTGTTATTTTGTTGTTGTAGTCGCTAACAAGCTTCACGGCCCTTTCTGCAAAATCATTCACTACTGCAATTGCCTTCACGCGTTCTTGTGCTTCCAGATATTGTTTATTTGATTGCCATTTTCCAGGTTTTTCTTCAAGAAAGTCCGTTGAGATTTTCATGATTTCGAAAAATCGTTTCGTTGCCTTTGTTACAAAGTTAGAAAGTGTAGAGTTTTTCTGAATGTTATCAGCCTTTACTAAGACTTTAGCATTCTCAAGTTGTTTTGCCTTCTTAAGTTTTTTTTTGCTTCTGTTTACCTTTTTTCGCTACTAGAACAGACGAATGTCTTCTTCTTCCTCACCTGTGTATACCTCATTGGTTCGTAGTGACCTGCTGGCCATGTATCTGCGCAAATTGTAGCTATGTATCTACCAAACTCCTTTCTGAAAGACACCAGGGTATGATCTACTGAATTGGCACCAGAACCCAAGTTGTCACTCGAGGTGGGTGTTTAGAAAGTTTACTTCCCTCTTTTAGGGGGAGTAATCAATCTACATTAAAACTTAATAATTAATATTTTAAGCAAGCTCTCCGATAATGAAGATAACGTGAGAAAAATATCATACCTTCAAGCTTAATCCCACACGAAAATGTTTTTCACTACGTAGGGGTGTTTAGAAAGCTGATTTCTCACTTTTAGGGGTATGAATCACACAACGAATACTATCAAAATATAGGGATTGATATTCTAAGCATTTTCTCCGAAGATACTATGAGCAAAAAATCACGCTTTCAAGCTTAATTCTACGCGAAACTGTTTCTCATTACGTTGTTGAGTTTGCAACAGCAGCATGCTGCAGCAGTGTTGCTGGAAAAATTCAATGTTGAGCCGTTCGTCAGACATTCGATCAGTTTAAGGTGAATAACTTTTTCTACAAATTTTGTAGCGCCTTACAGTCTTCAGAAGAATTATTCCCAGGAAAATTTCCTACAAATATCATGTATTGGTATATTTTCAGGAGCCAACTGGAAATTTGGATATCTGGAATAGAGGATAAGTTTTGAAAAAGTGGATTTTCCCATATAAAATCGTATGGAAACTTTAAAAATCGGGCGCAAATCAGGGGTTCCACCGATCGATCTGAAAAGTTACACAGTTGTTACAGGACCCATAAGGAACACGAAAAGTGCATTGGAGCTAGTACTTATTTTTTGTCCCACCCTAGTGCACACCTTCTTGTTGTCATGCCTCCCAATTTATTATTGTTGGAGGGAAAAATAAAATAACATACTACATTACTTCTCAAATCACCAGCAGGCGGAAAATAATTCAACACGGTGTGGCCAGCGCCTTCGCTAATACAAGGCGACCCTCGGCCGTGTGTAGACGAGCCGCGCGACTGCCTTCTTTGCTAAAAGGCAAAGTTCAAAGGTTCTCGCTAAAAGGCGTCCCCACGGAAGGCGCGATTACGCCTTTTTGTTTGTACGGAGAAGGCGTCATTACGCCGTGTGGGTATTCGGGCTTTCAGCTCTCTTGTGTGTCGTCATAATTAACTTATTCGGGTGCATTTAAAACGCTGTTATATTTTTTTAATTAGGCTTTTTTTGAAACACTTTATACGGTGTCATTCGTATCGAAAACGAGGCTACAAACTGGCGTAAAAGGTCCCATTGCGATTGCAAATTGTTCATTATAATTAGGAATAAAATTTTAACGTTCACGCACTTGTGCATTCTAAACCAGTTCTCCAAGCTAGAGCCATTCAAGTAACATATTGCATTACATAAGTAGTTTAGCAATGTAAGTAATCCATCTACGTAATCTCATTTCTCTGCTCCCACATTTGTCGTCAATCGCGTGCGCAAGTCTTGCTCAAACTCTACGGGATGCACATTCTTTCGATGAGTGTAGTGCTTGTTTTTCGTGAAGAATTTCTCATCACAATAATTACAATCGTACAAGTATTGTCCGGTGTGTTGCAGTCCCACGTGTTCCTGCAAGCAAGAAAAAAAATTCTTTTAATTTGTAGTTTGGTTCTGTTGCAGCTAGTTCTTACCCTCATAAGCCGTATCATTCGAAACTTCTGATGGCAAGCCTCACACTCATATCGCAGCGGACCGTGATAGCGGTGCTTATGGTGATGCACCGCCTCTCGACTTTTTAATAATTTCCCACAGACGTTACATTGATGTTTTTGCGTTGTATCTGGTGCTACATGTCTTCGCTTAATGTGCTTCGTCAGCTGATACTTGTTCGTCAGCCACACTAAACAAATGGTACATTGAACGCGATCCTCGTGTCGTGTTCCCATGTGTCCCTTCAGGTGTGCCTGAAAACAGCGTTTATCGCGAAAACTACGGGCACATATTTCACAAACATACTGCGAAGCGTTACCATGTATCGAAAGCAAATGCTTCCACAGTGACCCCGGCACGAGATCTTTGAAGCATTGAGGACATTTGATCAATGAGTGAGATTTTCGTTGATGCGCTTTGAGGAGACCCTCCGTGTCAAACTCTTTTTTACAAGTTTCGCATTGTACTCTATTGACAGTTTTTATCGGCTTAGGATTTACATGGATTTCTTTTTCATGCTCTCGAAGAATCTTTTTCGAATTGTAATTCTTACCACAAATGTTGCATTGGAACGCACTTGGGTCTAAATGTAACTGAAGGTGCTGAACCATTCGGTATTTCTTGTAAAGCTTCTTATCGCAGCACATCAGATACGGTTCCTCGTTATGAACGGATTCAAAATGCTCGCGTAACTCTCGAAAATCATCGATTGATGCTTCGCACAAGTCGCATGATAGTTTGTAATGCTGCAGGACTAGTTCATCCGTGGTGGGAGGTTCTCCTTCTTGCCTCTGTTTCCTAGGTTTCAAAATTCGTTTACTTTTGATTCTGCGAGTTTCACTGGATTCATGAAACGCTACTTGATGTTCTCGCAAAACTCGCTTCGAAGCGAAATTTTTATTACATATATCACATCGAAATGCAGCCGGGTCAAGATGCAGCTGCAGGTGCTGCACCATCTGGAATCGTTTGTAAAGTTTTTTACCACAGCAATTGAGATATGGAATCTCGTTATGCACTGACAAAAAATGCGCTCGCAGCATTTTAAAATTATCTATCGGCGCTGAACACAAATCACACGATAGTTTGTGATGCTTTAGAACTATCTCATCTGGCGGAGGCTCTGGGGATTTGGGTTCTTCAATTTCCATAGTGCTGTCGTCCAGTGATTTTTCTTCATTTTTGCTTGCTTTAGGCAAGCAAATTTCTTTCATATGCTCTCTGAGTACTTTTTTCGAGCTGTAGCGTTTCTTACAATAATTGCAGCGGAACGCATTTGGGTCTATGTGCAGCTGTAGATGTTGAACCATGCGATATTTTTTGTATAATTTCTTATCACAGCATTTCAAGTAAGGTTCCTCTTCGTGTACCGTTGTGAAGTGTTTACGCATTTCTATAAAGTTTTTCAGTGGTGTCGAACACAAATCACAAATAAGCTTGTGATGTTTTAAAACCAGTCTATCCAATGCACTATCAGCTAATTTTCTTTTCGTGCAAATGCCTTTTGATAAACTTTGGTTATGTCTTAACTCATAGCGTCCACTTTCGTTGATTTTGTCTTCTGTTGAAGCAACGTCTTCTGTGTGATTTTCTACGTCATCAAGTAATAACTCTGGATCCTGTGTGACCTCAATGGTTTCATTTACGTCTACATCTTCGTCCCCAGTGGTGATTTCACTGATTAAATCTGCTTCAACCCATTCCGTCTCGAGAAGTTCGATTTTAATGTCAGTATCATTTTTTACGTCTGAATCCAGAACTGGCAAATCATATTCTTCAACCAAAACTTCCGTTGAATCCCACATTTCCTGGTTTATAAGCACTTGTTCAGCATATTGGTGAAAATCCATCACTGTTTTCCGACATACATGACATATGAAGGTTGGGGAAGTTTTGCTTCGATTGATCTGTGGAATAGCATTACCGTAATATTATTGTTGGAGATAAATGCATAATACTCACCTGACAGCAGAATAATTTATCGATCACTTCGCGTAGTTCCGAGTCTTCCAGCGCGACCGGAACAGTATCCGACTTCTGTCGCAAACATAGGCGGCACATTTCTTTCGTATTCATTGCACAAGCTTACGTTTACCTACTGTTATTGAATGAAAAAAATTTGTGCCAAATTGAACTGTTTATTCCAGTTATCTCATTTTAACCAGTGAAGTAAAGTGTCGAAAATTTTGACTCGAAATCTTATCTCTTTTGTTAACTGGGTGGCTGTTATTGTTGATATAATATAAATCGATAATAATTTTGTAAATATCGAAATTATTTATCGATATTTGCGTTGATGCTTCATTTCCAAAGTATCTAAAAAACAAGGTATGGTATTGTCTCTTGTAGCAATAGACCATATTTTACGAGACGTTTCTGCACTCAATTCATGAATGAAATTTTGACAGAAAGCGCGGCACCGCTGACATAACGCACGTAAAAGCAGCATCACTAACAGCAGGATCCGTGACACTATACTAATCGATAACCGACCTTTCAGTAGGCATGACGTAATTTGTCTAAGATCTCTACGAGTTTTCTTTGATTTTAAAATTGAAAAATTATATTTGTTTTAAATTTTCACTAACTGGCAATTAGTGCACAGAGTGACATTGCTGTTGCTGGCTTTTGGGGAATATAACCCTGATAGTTTTCTCTGCGTGTGGGTCATGAAAAAATGGCGACTTTCATAGGCCTGTTTTTTCGTTATTTCATTAATCAATTTCTGGCAACTCTGGTGCAGTGACAGCGATTGCAGCACGGGTTGTCATGGCGGAAGAAACACGAAGCAGTGCATAACATTTCGTTTTCTATAAATTTTTCAAATTTCATGCTTTTGCGAATGTCCTAAGGTTTTGGTATATCGAAAGTTGTGCACTAGAATTAGCTGACCAAGATACAGTGTTGGTTTTCTTGATAAGTTAATTACGTAACAGTAGTTATTGTCTCTGTCGAAGTAGACGTTAAGTCTACTTCCTAAATAGAAAAATAATCCTGGAGTACATACAAATCGATATTGTTCCTGGGCTTGATCCGTCCGAGATGAACATAGCCGAGACATGCCGGTTGTGTTTACGTCAGAAATCGGATAACGTTCCCGTCGCACAGGAAGATGACGATTTGCGGCGGAAAATCGATCGGATTTTTTACTTTCAGGTTTGTAGTTGGTATGTTCATTAGAGGAGAAAAAAACAATAAGAGATTGTTTTGTCACAGGTTATACGAAGTTTGGACCTGCCCAGTTTGATTTGTTCCATGTGTAAGCAAACAGTCGATGAATTCTACGAGTATGCAGAACAAGTACTGAAAAATCAGCAGTTCTTGCGCTCGTCGTTAGTTCCTTCTACTTCGGCATCATCAAACAGTGTAAACAAATTGCGGGACTCCCCAGTTGCGGAAGAATCGTCTGTGAAAGTAGAGAACCCTATTAAGAAGGAACCGGAAGAAACTGAATGGGTCGCTGTGGACGCTTACTCCGAAGCAGCTATTGGTGCTACCCAGATTAACAAACCTACTCCAGTGGTATCGACGGAGAATATTCCGTCCAGTGACACCATAATGGATGTAAAAATCGATCACGATTGGAAAACGGCTCAATCGACAGATGACGATGATGAAAATAACGAGGATTCTGATGATTCAGAGTCATCTGATGCTGCTGATGGTGCTTGGAACGATGACGATAACTCAATGCAAGAGGTGAAGCCTAAACGGAAATACACACCTAAGAAGCAAGGAAAGATTCTTCAAAGCGTTAAATCAGAGCAAAAGGAAAAGAAGCCACGAGTGAGGACGGAAGGCCCATCGATAGACGAGTTGATACTCGAACATTATAAATTGTCCTGTGATCTATGCGCGGAACCATTGGAAGACTTCACCGAGCTGCGCAAACATTACAAATACGTACACAATCAACCGGCCTATCTGAAGTGTTGCAGCAAGAAAATCTTCAAAAAATGCTGGATGGTGGAGCACATACAGCTGCATTTGAATCCAGACGCATTCCACTGTGACATTTGCAACAAAAGTTACAGTTCCAGCAAGGTTCTGAAAGAACACACCAAAGAGGTTCATTCCCCCAACGAAAACCGCCCGTTCAAGTGCGAGACCTGTCTGAAACCGTTTGTCTCGCATGCTCATTTAAATGCACACGTCATGGTGGCACATGGCTCGGTGCCTTGTCCGCAGTGTCCGAAGGTATTGGCTTCCCAAGGCTCACTCAAAAAGCATTTGGTTGCAATGCATGGCGATGGGGAGCAGTATGTATGTGACGTGTGTGCCCGCGTTTTTCGCTCCAAGCAGTGCTTCGACACCCACGTGAAAGGACATTTAGGGACCCGACTGGAAAACAAAGTTCAATGCAGTGTTTGCTCGGTATGGCTAACGGACAAGTATTGCCTGACGAAGCACGTGCGGCGAATGCATGTTGCACCGGAACTGCCGCTATCGTGCGAGCTGTGCGGTAAACAGGTGCGCAATCAGGACGCTCTCAATTGTCACATGCGCAGGACTCACACGGAAAGTCGCTTCGAGTGCGACATTTGCCACAAAAAGTTTAAACGACCGCATCACATGAGGGTAAAGTTGTCACACTTTATACTGATATAATTTTGTTTTCATTATACGTTGCATACATTACAGGAACACGTAGCAATCCATCACACCGGGGAGGATTTGTATGGTTGCAATCACTGCCCGGAACGCTTCAACACCAAAAACAAACAGTACATGCATCGGAAAACCGCTCATCCTGTCGAGTGGGAAGAGGAAATGCGAAAGCGAATTATGAAGGTTCCATGAGCGTAAGATTTCTTCACTCTAGTTACTAGCATATTATGGCAGAGAAGACTTTTGAGGAGTTTCCGGAAATTGAAACACCAGCTTGCCTAACAAACTGATAAGTAGAACGGAACTTGAAATTATTTGGTGAGTTTGAACTGGACTTTGATATATAAATTTATTAAGTTCAGTGAATTTACCAAAGTACATTGATCAAATTGTTAGAGAACATATGGAACTTTCTTTTGTTTAAAAAAAGCAATTTATTCAATAATATAATATAAAATAATACGTCGTGTTTTGTCACTTTTAACTTTCAGCTTGTCTTAGGCTACTTGGTTAGATAGATTTGATCCAAAGTGTCTAGTAAATCCTTAGCGTAGCTACAGTTTGCCACTGCCTGCAGCGGGGGACCCTCGATGGTGGTACAAAACTCGTCGATCACTGCGCAGTCCCGTTCGCATCGTTTCTGATACAATTGCTCCCGGGAAGCTCGTTTCTTCGCGCTTACGTCTGCTTGTCCAGCAAACGGTTCCTCAGGTGGGGTACGCTCGATTGTGTCCAATAAATCGAGTTGCTTCAAGTGCGCCAAAAATCGCGTTCGCCATTTGTTGTACTCGCGCTTACGACCCGTGAACACACCTACGTGGCGTCGTTTCATTATCAATTCACGCGTGTTTTCGTCCGGTGCAATTGGGCACGAGGAGAAATCGAAAAACTGTTTCATCTGCGCTTTAGTTTTGTGGGATACAATGTATGGATGAGCTATACCGGTGTTAGACTCCATTACTTGTTTGTTCAACATGAACGGACACTTCTTCAACAGTAGATCATAGCAAATAACTAATTTTAAAAACGGATGTTAGGTTATTTCCTGCATACACAACAAAAGGTTATGATAGCGATGGTTAAGTTAGCCGTTGCTAAGACGCACAGTGCGTTGAACGTAAGAGAATTCAGGACAAAAAATCGCAACGCAAGTGATTGTTTTGTACATATAAATATATAGCACAGACAACACAGTGCCACTCAATGGCGATTTCATCGACCATTTCGATTATTTTTAAATTTTTCTTAGTGGGCAATAACGCGGCCAGTGTCGCTAAAAGCAAACGTGCACATTCATTAGGGACCATCCATAAATGATGTCACGCAAAATTTGGCAAAAATTTACTTCCCCCTCCCCCTTGTCACAAACTGTCACAACTTTTTTGACCCCCACCCCTCAGTAACACGTTTACACGTCACGTTTTTATATCCCCTGCTTGGTTATAATTGATTAAAAATTGAGAAATTTGTAAAAAATGCATTTTTTCTAACTTGGAACGATTTTACTAAAATAACTGAAAGGAAAAGAAGATTATAAAAGATAACTAGAAATGACGCTCAATCCTTGGTCCCAGCATTTTGTTGATGGAGTCGCATAACTAACTGCAATATCATTGCTGATTCCTAAAAGACCATCCATATTTAGTTCCTCTTCTTAAAACAATTCGCAATCCAAATTTTCTCCACATGGTACAATAACCAATCATTTTTATTCACGTTTTGTCACGATATACTAAAAATGCACTGAATTGCGCTGTCATTCATAAACAAACATGCACGGCAAAATAACAACATTATGAACATTATGTTTTCTAAACTTAAAAAAAATACTTCGCTTTATCTCAAGTGAATGTTCAGCAAAAAAAAAGTGATCGTAAATCTAAATCGGAAGTGACAGGTCGCTCGTCTGACAAGGATTTTCCAGCGAATTTCGTAGTATTTTAATATAATGTAGTCTTTGATTCAACATAAAATGTCCCGAAATATGCGACTGTAATATTTTCTCATAGTTTTGATTGTTTTCTAGTCGCAAAACTATGTCAATTTAATCAAAGAACATTAAAACTGCATTGTACTGTGCGAGAAACAATCATACAAAATGACGTCGCTAGAAATCTTCGCGTCGCTGGACTCACCAGCGAATTGCAGAGTAGTGCTGCAGCGACAATATGAATGAATGATGCGATCATCAAATAGTTCTGAGTTGTGGTATGGCTGTGTCTTTTTTTTGAGTTGAAATGTGATGTCACACTCAAGCTAACCCTCCCTTCCCCATATGTCACAAAATGTCACAATAATCTAAACCCTCTCCCCCCCCCCCCCCCCTAAGTGCGTGACATCATTAATGGATGGTCCCTTATCAAAGACAAAAACCGTCACAAATGCCGCTGATGTTGATTTAAGCAAGGGTGCACACCCATTAGCAAAGACAAAAGTCGTTTCGAATATGGACGAAGATTTTTCAGGATTTTTCTTCTAACAGGCACGTCTGTTTGTCTGTGTATATAGTATTAAATATTTATCTGTACATAGTATTGCCATTGATCCTTGATGCTTTTTTTCTCTGATAAGCTTATGTAAGGTTTCTAAAGCATTTAAGATAGTTTACCAAAAAGGCAGAACAGATGCTTCTATGATATCTGAACTGTGTACCAATAGTTTATTGAGAGTAATAGGTGTTATCAGTACGTATACGTAATCAGTGACCTAGGCAATCGCTTATCATTGTTACTTTCGAATTTATTTTCGGATCCTGATCCTGCGCTGTGTTTTCATCATTATTCGGACCATACCCTAGTCTCGACTTGTCGATAATTAGACTCATTTGAGGTCGGATTTTTTAATACTCGTTTGTATTCGACGTTTGATAACTGCAAGACTTAACTGCAACGCTTTTTAACTGCAAGACCGATAACTGCAACAACTTTGCAGTTATCGGATCGCAATCTGTCAAATCTGATGTCAAAGCCATAATTGACATTGAAGTGACAGATCTTGCAGGGGGATTCTAGATGCATTCGAAAATGAAAATTGTTGAATCTCTTGAAACATTTCAACAGGACTCATTTCTCTCGACTTTTTTTTGTCTTCGTTTACTTGTTGTCTCTTAATTCTAATTGGAAGAATATAGATCTCCATTACTTAATGAAGCAAAATCATCATGTTATGTGGTTCACTTTCCGTAATTATTATGGAAGAAAAAAACCCCTTGGGCATTGTTTGGCTAGCTTTCACTACTCAGCGAGGCAGTGCATAGTAGGTCACAAACAATATTTTGTGACCTAGCGTTAAATAGACCATTTTACGAACTGACAGGTGTTATGGATTCTGCTGACATTGATGTTGCTTTTACTTGCGTTATGTCAGCGGTTCCGAGCTTTCTGTCAAAATTTCATTCACGAATTGAGTTCAGAAACGTGTCGTAAAATGTTCTATTGTAGTGACCGGTAAAACCGATAATTATCCCAATACCGGAATACCGGTATTGGAGAGGCGAAAAAAACGGTATTTCCGATATTTTTCCTAGAATAAAAAAAATGGCACAATATCCATAAATCATTGTAAGGATAATAAATGCTACCCACTTAGGCAGGCGTTAAAAATCACATGACAGTGTATATAATAATTACATTTAGACAGAAGCAACATTGAATGTTAATTTACCCTTACCTATTTATCAATTTTTGTTTCCTTCTTGTTTGTTCTGCTTGGATTCAGACGATGTGTTTGTGTGTATCGATAATATGTCAAAAATTTTCATATCAACAAACCAAAACATATATTTTCAGCTAATCTTCACACACTCATAATTACAGAGACAACTCGTGGGTTTTGAACCTACTAGTTCAACTACAAACTCTGAAAATCATAGTTTGAGGCAGTAATCAAAATCATGTCCGCGAAAAAACGCAAGTCATTATTCGTTTTGTGCTATTTAAAAGTAAAACTAAAAAAATAATTTATAAAAACCAATTTGGATTAGTTATTTTTGTTTGTTTGGCGTCTATATGTGTATTGCACAGGTTGCACCCAATTATGGACAAGTTGTAATTTTCAGAATTTCATCCTAAAAATTACTGCTCCTTGAAAAAGTGAAATTTAAATAGCTGTAGCATGCTCAAAGTTTCGTTTCTCATACCGCAGCGGATTTATTAGCAATAATTCTAGCTAAGAAAAATGCTTTCTAAGATTCAACTGAATTTGGACAAGCTTTTTAAAGAGCATCGAATTCGTAAAATGTAAATTCGTATCTGATTGTCATTTCATTTTCTTCTTCAATCATTTACTCTTCTGAACAGTTTCAAAAAATTTTTTCTAAGAATTTTAAAGTTATTTACTAATTTAATACTAAGTTTTGCGATGTAAAAGAAAATTGTAATAAAAATCTACATGTTTTTTGTTATGAGTTTCTAAATTGTATTCTTCGTAAGCATATCACTGGATTCATTCATTGAAGTTTTCCAAACACTGGTAAACTTATTCAGTGTTGTATCTGGATCGTATACCACAAGAGATATAAACAATGGTCGCAATGGTCCAAATCTTACAAAAAAAAATCCGGATCGTAATGAAGTATAAACGTACTAATAAATGCAAAAACATAATTATGCAGCGACACGTACTTCGATACAACCTGAGTTGCTAAGTAAAAAAAATCTTCAAATCCCAATTTATGTATATATTTAATTATTTTTCAGTTTTATTTTTAAATAGTACAGAGGAATGACTTACGTTTTTTCGCGGACATGATTGTCATTTTTTCTCCAAACTATGATTTTCAGAATTTTGTAGTTGAACAAGTAGGTTCAAAGACCAGGAGTCGCCTCTGGTTTGTATTAATCCAAAAAAAAAATAAAAATACCGGTTTTTATTTCTATGAATACCGAAATACCGGTTTTCCGAAAAGTCGGTAATACCGACCACCCTAACTTACTGATTATGTAAAGTAGTTACTAAAACGCAATAAATTATGATGCGGAAATATGAATATCAAATTGATTAATCAAAAAGATTGCCTATTTTAGTTTTCTGCTATTTTTGGCCACTATTCCATCAAAAAAATACATTTCGACATCATTGAAAACAAAAATGGCAGTGACGGACCCCCTCTAAATTTTGGCATCTGTCAAGTATTGCAGTTATCGAACGGCATTCGATAACTGCAATGTAAAGATGTTGCAGTTATTGAACGACGACTGTAGGTACAAGAATCGCTGTGTTCCCATTTTCTACCATATTTGCGGAATGCCTTGAACAATATTCAGCAAACTTGACATACATGTTCCTTATATATTTATTAGAGGCACTCAAATTTTGAGTTTGATTTTGACAAAAGCCTATGAGAAATGGGAGAGCAGTCACTAAAAGAGGGGAGGGGGGTTCAAACAAGTCCATAAATAATTTCCGCTTTTTTTACAATAAATTACACGGTCATGACATGACCGTGATACAGCTGCAAATGATTTGAAGCAACTTGTTTCGATCATAACAAGTAGAAAAAATACTAAGTGATGGAAATAGTTTTGTCCGCTTGCTTGTACGAGATCTTTTTTACGCGGATTCAGGAATTTACGCGGATTTTTCAGAAAAGTCGTTTTTAACGCCGCATATTTTGAGTTTTCGTGTAAAAATTGCTTATTTAAAGTGTCCGATGAGTTTACTCAATCCAATTACTAAATATTCATTTAGTGCACTTCCCAAGACCTAGCGTGTCCTAATCATAAAGGTTTCGCTGTACCGGTCTTCCAACAACGATACAAGAAAGACATTTGTTTGGTTTTCTCTTTGGTTGCTCTCAGCAACGCATGCTACAATGTGATGAACACGCGATCCTGACGAAATATAACTCGTTTCCACCATCAACTTTTCAAGATATGGAAAACTGTAACTAAGAAGTGGTCAAGGCGTTCTGATATAATTCCACCACTATATATTCTTAACATTTTCAGCGTCGCAGGACGTTATTGAGTCATCCCAAAAGTCAGGCCGTCGTGGACGGATTCGAGTTTCCAAAACATCCGCAACGAAGGCTAGGCGTTCTCAGCGGGTATCGAAAGCTAAGATGGTGAAAGGTTTGGAAACCCTGGTTGATACTGCGACCGGTTCTACGGAAGAAAGTTCTGCAAACGTATCTGGAAGTTTGTTTAATGGACAGTATGAGCTGCTCAAGCAATATCAGGACCACGAGACTATCTTGAGAGAATATGATGTTATTTTGGAGGAAGTGTTAGAGCAATCACGCAAGGCTTACGAGAAAATGCAGCTACAAAGTAGATCCCAGGACGTTTTCAGTATGGACACGAATCAAATGTCAAGCAAAAGCGTCGAGCCTGACGCTCCTAATCGAGGTATTTCACAACATCAAAAGGATTTGGTTCAAAACCGAAATGATGTCAGTGTCCAAACGAACGTTATGCAACCAAAACTTTGCACGGTTGCAGTGCAAGTGACACCAACCGGAAAGTGTTGCGACCGACAAAATACTGTGTCCACATCTACGAATACAGAGACGATCAGTTTTAAAGATGCCACCAATCAAACGATTAGTTTGGAAAGCCGAGACGTTGGAGTGCAGAAGTATCACATCACTCGTTTGCGGGATGCTTCCGTGCAAGCAATGATCGGTAACCCGTTGCGTATAACAGCCAAGCGCAACGTTTCCATTCAGCGTACGTCCAAAACATTGGATTTAAACGACGACTGTGCCCTTCAGCTGGCGGCTGAATTGAAGTGTGATCCAGCTCGTTTGCTGTGGCTAATGTTGCGAATGTCTGCCAAGCAGCAGAATTTCGTCCATGATGATAGCTTACAGAGCACCCAAACCAGTGTGGAATTTTCCAGCGAAGATCCTTATTGGGCTAATTACAACTTTTTCCTAGGTGAATCCGCAGATGATCGCAATAATGAAGGACTTAATTATGACCAAATGACAAGCTGTTGTGTTGAAGATTTCATCGTGTGACGCACAGGAAGGAAACGTGATATTTGCAGTAAAGCTGGGGCGTTCTAGTTAATCAGTTGAAATCAATAAATATTATTGTAACTTTTGTTTCCGCTCATGGCAAAGGACAGCCAATTTACCCAATATTCCAACACTAAATAAAACATTGCCAACATCATATTTCTTACAAACTCTGCACAGCTCCTAGATAATTCGCTTAGCTACGTTGCTTAATTTTTTTCCGTTGGTAATAATGATAAAGTTTATGTTTCATTTTTATGCCTACCAGAAATATGTACATAACACAGCGTTGTTGATTCAAAACTCTTGCTACTATTGAAGGAAGTTTCAATCCATTTGAGAGGATTAAAATTACGTTTCTAAATATTATTAATCATTTAACTCACTAACTCAAATCTAGGTAGTTTTTGCTTTGTTCTACTACTTTAAACCAAAGAATAAAAAAAAATATGTACCTACATGGAAGTGCCAGTCACATTGAAAAAGTTATCCATTGCAACAGCTAAAACTCGTAACATTTTTCGAATTACACGTGTTTTCGGTTTTGCACCTATCTTGCTCAGTTGCGGGTCGGTGGCTGGAAGAAGAAGAAAATACTGATTCAAATGCCTCGCTCACGGGGACGGGGATTAAAACTCACGTGAATGAAAACCATTTTGGGCATCCATCGTTTGATCAGGGTGTCGAGCTCTGCTTTCAGCTGCGCTTCCCGGCTCTCTTGGTTTTCACCGGCCTCCCCTAGTTGAGTATTGCTGGTTTCGTTCGAACCGGCCGATATGTTCATCGGAACGGGGGTTCCTTTGCCTCCGGTTGCAACTACTGACGACAGTTGCTGCTGACTGGTGCTGTTCGATGCGAGTTCGTTCGATCCTGTCGCACCCGAGTGATTGATGTATTCGAGTTGTAATTCCGGTAGTGGTTGCCAGCCAGCCTTTAGGGGGTAGAGGTTGAACAGCAGATCGTACGTAGAGAAGGCGAAAATCGTTACATTGAGCTGTAATGGGGGGATATTTTTTAGTGTCGTATATTAATTGTTTATGTAAAAGTTTATTGCGAATCTGGAAATTAGGACCAAGAGAAATCAAAATGTGTAGCTCAACTCACTTGTCTATGTCCAGAGAACATAAAACTATCCGAACTATTCAGCAGAGCCTGCAGGTGTAGTATTTTTCGCGTCGGATTTTTCAACGTGATACGCAGCGTCATCGGGATACGCACGAACATCTTTTCCTCGAGATAGCAGTACAGGTTAAGCGATGGGTCTGTCACCTCTGTAAGTATAAGAAAAACTTAAGTTATTCTCTCTGTTCAGAGACGCTAGAAAACAGACTGACCTATACCGTGAATCACAAATTTTGACTCGTTGATCACACCTGGGGAAGAACTGCGGCACCAGCGGATACAGTAAACACCAAAAATAAGTGACTTTTCGGTTGGTTCCGTCCCATCCGACTCTCCTGTCCGTCCTTTACCGGTTGACAGCGCACTTAGCCCGGCATTGATGAACCCGTTCCGTTCGTTGTTGGTCAATTGAACACAGTCGATTGCTTGGTTGTAGATATTTTTCACTTTTGTCAGTCCTTTGGTAAAATCATCTCGCAGTTGATCGTCACCGCTGACAGCACCGATAGTACCAACCGGAAGTGGTCGTACTTTGAAATCCTCAGCGCTCCCCGTGGATGAAGTCATCAATCCTGGTTGACCAGTAGCCATTGGCACCGGTGATGATCCCGGAGGAGCAGCATTATTAGTAGAAGAATTGGACGAAGCAGCGGTTAGTGGGAGATTTAACTGATTCGTTAGATTGGCATTAGTGCTACCGATAATGGTTGCATTAGTTGGAAGCTTTGCCAGCAAGCTTCGGTTGAAATGCTCATCGGACATGATAGGGCGCGACTGTGGCAATGTGGTTCCACCATTGCTTACTTGATCCGGTGTTTGACTGCGACTGAACGTCAGACGAACATCGTTATTTAGATAATCGCTTTGCGTTATCCAATTTCGAGTGCAGTTTAAGGGATGCAGTATCCGCAGGTCTTGAAAGCGGGTATTTTGAGTAAGCTTTGTTCCGATAACCCGCTGGTTGCCTTTGTAAGGTTTTTCTAGAATGTTGTGGTCCTAGAACAAAGATTTGTTGTTATTGTACGCACACCTAAAAAATAAATCCAGACTGACGTTACTTACACTTATGAACTGCGTCTCCAAAATATCCACACTATCCGGAGCTTTGACTTCCATAGCGATTCTTAGGATAAAATCTTCATTTCGAAAAGCCCTAACCAGGGGCTCTCGGCTCAGTGTATAGAACTGCCCAACTAGCCTAATTTCTTCAATGCAAGGCACCACGATGGTATCCTCCTTGATCTTGCGCACCTGTTCGTCGTTTAGGTATTCGATTTTAACATTATGATTATTGTTGTACTTTAATGCGCTACGCTCGCTGGCGATCAGTTTGGCCAGATCTTCTTTCTCACTGTTCGGGGTAGAAGGAGAATCCACCGCGGATGAAGCTACAGGTTTCGTTTGATGAAGGTTTTCGGTTTGATAGAAAAGTCGCTGGCGCAATTCGATGTTACCCTCGACAAGACTAGTTGCGAAATAAGATATTGCTGTCGTTGATTGCATCTGTAGTTCACCGATGTCGATCTGAACGTGGGAATTTATTTTCTGCAGCGGATGACTCAGATCCGTCGTTAAAAAGACTGTAAAAATGAAAGAACTGTATTGAAGGGGTTCACGCATATTTGTCTGAGGAGTCGATTATAACAATTTTAAACTTACCATTACTCCTTAAAGCTTGAGGCACACTGATACTGACTCCAACGTTCTGCAGACAGAGATCGGAGTTATTCATAATTTTTGTCGTAATTTTGTAAAACTCATTTGTCAGCATTGGTTGGTTGTTTTGTTTGGTCTGTGATCCAAGGTGAAACCTGAAGAGAAAAATTTGTTTATTCTTTCGTTTAGTAGAAGTAAAGTATTAGGTATAATAACCCCACTCACGTTGGAATGATATAGCACGAACCGATGACCGATATTTTCTCCATACAGTCACGATGCGGATTAAAGTGTTTGAATACTCGCTGAATGTTTAGTTTTTCGCGCAGCGAAAGAATGGCGTAGGTTCGGTCTGATCCCATTTGCACTTCCAAACGGAAAATATGTACGTTAACATTCTCCATAAACTGATAGCATTCTCCAATAAATAGTATACGGTAGCATTTATTGGGTTCCAGTATAAATTCTTCTATCGGCTTCGGCTGTACCTGTCCAGCTTCGCTTTCCTCTAAAACATATTCACAATACTGAGTTGCTGGCACTCGAACCGAACTTGACTTCAGATCTGTTAACAAAACGGAAAAGTTTTTCAACTTCAAAGGAACTTCTACTACGGAACGGACGTACAGTTGGAGATGCAGTTTTTCGTCGTTTCTTATCTGCCGTTTATCGAAACTTATTTTGCATTCTATTAGGTCGTTCAATCGATCGAGGTCAAGTTTTATGGGATTATTGAAAGAGGATAATGCGGTTTGCCAGCTGGCCGACAGTTCCGGTGAAATTTGCCTACTCGAAACCGGAGACACATTGTGGAATACTTTCCAGAGGTTTTCCAATACCAGAATGCGATCAGTTTTTTCCATCTCAATTCGCGGTGATAACGCCTCAATGCTGCATGCCACGAAATCGGGCACCGATGCGGAAAGATAAGCAGACCGCAACGTTTTCAACAGAACTTCGGCGAATATCGTGTACCATTTGTCCACTCGATAATCAGACAGCATAAGCGAGTAAAGCGTGAGCGCCTTCGAGTGATCTCCACTTTTTAGATATTCCTCGGCCATATCGATTGCCAGCTTTTTGCGAAAGCGTAAACATTTGTACACTTTATACTGCGCCATGGCCTGTCCCAATAGGGTGATGATAGCTGCCGAATGGTTGTGGGATTTCTCTATCTCCTGTACCAGGC
Organism: Wyeomyia smithii; assembly: GCF_029784165.1. Classification (NCBI taxonomy): domain Eukaryota; kingdom Metazoa; phylum Arthropoda; class Insecta; order Diptera; family Culicidae; genus Wyeomyia; species Wyeomyia smithii. The sequence continues at coordinate 71,221,160 of NC_073695.1, forward strand.
AGATAACTTGTTGCTCGGAAACAGGTTCACCTGTTTTCGTGCCTCGTATACCGAAAAAGTCACTGTACAGCACCGCGTTAGCATTTGTGGAAGAAGCCTGCAAGTGTAAATTAACAAATTTATAAAAAAAATACCTCAGCGCTAAGTCATTTGCTAAATTACCTGTCCAGCGCCACCTGTTTGGGCTTCACTTGGGGGTGCCAGTGCGGAACACTGCAAAAATGCCTCCTTGCGCTTGCCTACATATTCAGCCGCTTTGTGGAAGTAAATACCAGGATGTTGGGTTTGCAGTGGCGCCAGTCCGTTTTTGACTGCGTCGCAAAACAACTCACCGAAGGCACTGTACTGCACACTCAGCCAGGCGTAGTGCTCGAAGAGTAGCTCCTTGAAACCAGTTCGGTTGCGATATTTGGTGATGTGGTTCTTGAAGTGCGATATCGAATCCTTTGGTGCGTTGAGTTTGAAAAATAGACGACAAATTTTGTAGCTCACGAAACCGGCGAGGGTTTTGACTTCGAGACAGTTGGTGTCTACGATTCGAATCTCGTCTAGATTGGCGTAGGTTTGGCGATAGTGTCGCAGTGCGTTCGATTGATCCAATTTGAGCTCGGAAATAAAGCCAAGCTTAAATTGGTGCCGAATTTTCAGCATTTGGTGGGATTCTGTAAGCTGTTCCCGATGCGACCGAATTTGCTTCATCATTTGGGTATAGTAAGACTGGGCAAGCTCCAGAAAAGCGGATTGCAGTCTCAGTATGTGATTCATTAAATGATCGTTGTGAGGAAGCACGAAAAGCATTTTTGCGGTAATGTCACAGGTGCTGGTCAAGTGGGATGCCCTCTCGGAAGCAAGTAAATCATCTCCTTGAGGTATGCTAGCACCTTTTTGAAGTAAAACTACCGCTAGCCGGGTGTTTCGTCCTTGGAGTGAGTTTTTCAGCGACTGGATAATGGAAGCACACTGCAATTGCTTCTCACTCCACTGTGGATCATTCCATTCTAGATCCTGAAACAGGACTACGACTGCCGGCAAAACATGCAAATGTTTCAGCATCCAGTTTCGTTTCAAGATACCTTTTGGATGATACCATTCGTAGGATTGGTGTTTTGGTTTCGAAACAGGAAATTCATAGCTGGGTGGAAGAAGCTTATATTGGATAGATTCGCTGAAATTAGAAACAAGAACAAATAATTTTATAGTATCCGTTGGTAAGAATCTAGGTACCTTTCTGGCTTTTTGCCGTTGTTGAACGCATCCCAGATCGTTTTGTGGATAGTGTTCCGCTGCACATCCAAGCCGGATAGCCCAACTAATGGCTGAGCGGTGGTTACCAGCTCCGATGGTAAAACGCTGGCATCCAACGTCATTCTCCGGCACTATAGTATACTACTCGGGCCTCGCTCAAACAACGTTAAATCCCGGCACGGTTCCTTATCAGCAGTTTTTGTTACCAGCCTTGCCCGAAAGCGAGAAATTTCACTTTTGTTTCTCCGCTTTTTTTCACTCGCAAACATCGGCGCTTTCGCTGTGGGCCTGGTATACCGAAGTTACCTAACCTTATGCCCACAGCAGGGATTATATTTTGTCTGGGTGACAGACACTGATAAATCCTGAAAAACGACCGATAAAGAAGTTTAAGGCGAAAATTGTTCACGATTTCGAATAACTACAAGTACAAGAAGATGACAAAATTTTTGCAGACAACGTTTTGACAGTTTCAGATTACGGTGTCAGATGGACTTTGCAGATGTGTGAGTGCGTCAGAGCTGCCAGATTTTATTTTGAAATATCTGTATGCACCCGTAAAAAATTTGTATTTTTCTGTATTTTGTTCGTGTGAATGTAATAAATAATAAGCCGCAAATATTCCACACTGGACGAAGTAAAAGATTTTTAAGCCAGCTCGCACCTATACAAATTCCCATTTGGAACAGTCAGACTGCTTGTGACAACCAAAAACAAAGCAAAAATATTGCTCTCTTTTTCTCTCATACAAAACTATCCGCAACCCGCATAATCAATAACCATAAACGGATGATAATCCATATGGTTTAACGATACCCCATACAGTCGGGACTATAGACCTTTTTATGTTCGAATGTTTTAGTTTAGTGCCACTAGTTGGGAAAAATATTTATAAATAGCTGTTTTGTTTGCAATGCTATGTTTTTAGCAGCTGGACAAGAATTCAGTTGAATACTCATTATATGTTTTGAACTTGTTTCTGAAATAATTTTCTCATTCGTGATCAGAATTCGGAAGAAGGCGCTAAATATAATCGACCAAAAATGGTGAAAAAGTGATAAAAGTCGAAGCAACGAGTTGCGATGATTTACAAGTTGGAAGAAACAAAAGCAACTTTACACGGGTTTACACGTTTACTAGTGTGCGTAGGTGAAAAGTCACTTATCTCTATAGACCTTTTTACGTACGAATGTATTAGTGCGACTAGTTGAGGAAAATATTTACAAACAGCTGTTTTGTTTGCAATGCTATGTTTTTAGCAGCTGGACAAATATTCAGTTGAACACTCATTACATGTTTTAAACTTGTTTCTGAATTATTTTTTTCATTCGTGATCAGAAATCGGAAGAAGCTGCTGAGCATAATCGACCAAAAATGGTAAAAAGTGATAAAAGTCGAAGCAACGAGATGCGATGATTTACAGTTTGGAGGAAACAAAAGCAACTATATAAGGGTTTACACGTTTACTAGTGCACGTGTGTGAAAAGTCACTTATCTCTATATCCCGAACAAGTTGTTAGGCACGTTTTATGGTTATTGATTATGCGGGAAAGCACCCACTGGATACTATGGTGAATAAGGCAATCTACGAGACAGTTGCGATCAGCTAATTTCAGTTTGCTTTCAACTTTTGACAGCCTCAGGTATGTTTGAGATCGCAACTTGGATGCAATCCAGATCGAAAAGCATGAAAAACAAACGTTGTCAGATCGGTTGCTCTAGTATTGCAAGTGGTAAATTTTTAAACAATAAAATGTTTCTTTAGATTTTTTTCTCTGACATTAAAAGAATTAGTGTTCGGTTGTATTTTGGTTTTGCAATTTGAAAAACAACAACAACAACAGACGTACAAGCAGTGAAACCTGAAACGTTACCCGTGGATTGCCTTATGTGAATCCAATGAGGTATACAAAGGTGAGGAAGAAGAAGACATTTGTCTGTATTAGTAACGAAAAAAAGGTAAACAGAAGCACGTGTTGGGGTTGTGACGTAGATCTCCAAAAACAAGAAAATGCCATTTGGAATTGTGCTCCGCATTGTTCAACGACGAAGGTAGGCATTTTCAGCCGTTAACTGTCATAACTTGTGAAAATTTCTTGAAAAAAATGTACCGAACATTGATTTTTGGGCATTGTTTTTTGACTTCTACGTCATCACTGTTCACAAAAAAGAATCCCTTTAAACCCGAGACTCAAACCATCTCCGTACCTTCTTCTATTCCATTGATGCGAATCGGCCAGTTTGGAGGTTATGTGGGAAACGCATTCGAAAAACTAAAAACTGATGTTCGGATGAAGTGTTTGTGAGGCATGAGTTTTTTAGTTCGACATTTTGTTAAACATCACAATTTCAAACCGAAACTTAAAAAAAAAAGATTGATGAAATTCTGTAAAAATTTGTATTAAAAATCAAAATTCTGTATAAATTCTCTATTCTGTATCATTCCTGTATCGTGGTCAAAAAGTCTGTATGATACAGAAAAATATGTATACTTGGCAGCCCTGGAGTGTGTAATGTTCATATACGAACATCGCAAACATCGCCTTTGTGGAAAAGAAAACAAGCCCAGTGTGAAAGCTACAAACGACGATTAATGCACCGTAAAAATATAAAAAGCAGACAGTGTTGGTTTTATTATTTAATCGTCACAGCCTGAAAAAAAATTTACGATGTACTTTGTGGTGAGAACAGTGAATGGACAATATTTTTTATTGTAACCATAAAAAACATGGTATTTTTACTGTAAGCTTGCGAACGTTTTTTGTTATTACCATGTTTTAACAATGTTTTTTGTTGTTGAATCTACCACCGACAATAATTTTACCATGAAAAACATTGTCAGTGACTTCCAAATGTATGGGAGAAGTGCCTGGAAAAATGCTGTTAAGATACATAACAACCCCTCTTTTTGAAGTAGAATACTTCTCTCAGGAAGTTCGGCTACATAGGGATGTGAAATGAAAATCTAAAACCGAAAAAAGTGAAAAATATGTCCAATTTCAAATGCTAATAAAGCGGTTAGCATTCGATGGATTTCCTTCGTTCTTGCAGCAATAGATTGGAAAATCTTCCAAGATTTTTCCCAAATGCAGATAATTGTAATTTTATTTTTCAAACTATTGTACTATTGAAAATAGTCGAGCCTTGTCAAAACGAAAACTTCAGCCTCTGATTGGTCGTTATATGATTGCTTCCCAAGCACGGTCGACAGAGCCATAGACCTTGCTATTTGAAATGTGCTAAAAGCAAAGCAAAGCCTTGGTGCTACATTCCGATTCGGAACTTGACCTTCTGTTCATTTATACATACACAGACTCCGCAGCCGACTGTTTAGTGTACAGGACAATTGCGGGGCTAGCGCTACGATCCTACTGACACTATAACAGTCTCTCCCGAGCCGAGACTCGAACCTACGACGACTGGCTTGTTAGCCCAGCATCGTACCTCGAGACCATCTGAGAGATTTAAAAAAATGTGCTATTTGGCAAAAAAATGTTGCTATTTTATTGGAATGTGCTATTTGGCCTATATAAGAGCCTGTTTCACTCGAAGCCGCTCATTATAATTCTAGACTGCAACAACAGCAGTCCTTCCTTAGCAGCAGCAGTAGCAGTGCAGCGGACAACGGCCACAGCTGTGGTATGGCAACGAATAGCGGAGCGCGTCTCAGCATCGATAGCAGGACCAGGTGATGCAGGGCACACAACCCTCCTGTGATTTTCATGGTTAAAAAGGCAAAAACAATGTTTTTTATTGTTCTGGACAATGATATTCAATGTAAAAATTATGTATTCACAATGAAAAACATAGTTAAATTATGGTGAAACTATGTACAATTACAGCAACTTTTAAGGTTTTTTTAAGATCTCTTCTCAAAGCGCAATGTTGACTAATGCACTTTACAATGATTTAACGCTAACGTAAGAACTAGCACAATAATCGCGAACACAGACGGAACACGACGAGTGATCAGACAATACACTTATTGCTCTTACAGATATAAAAGGATAATATAATAATTACCTTTCGTCTACCGGTTTCGGGCTACATATTGTCCATCGACAGGACGAGATCCCATGTCCAACTGGTTAAAATTCTCGTACGTTATATCGCACGTGTCGAAGAGAGTGAGCTGGAGATTACTTTCTCCCCGTTGTCAAGTTGAAGAGAATTGAGTTGATCGGTGCATCGTCGTCGTTCATCAATGGTTGTTTGGCCGTCGCAATGTACATTGACTCCCAAGCATTGAGGAATTTTATTGATGCTTTTGATCAGACCCGCCTTATCCCAATCGATCTCGTGTTGGTTACTCACTGTATGTGTTGCTACACTGGATTCACTCGTTTTGTTCATTTCTACTGCTCTTCTATGCTCTTTAAGCCGCACTTTAACAAATTTTGTTTCATACATAATTCGGCCACTGACATATAGGCCTCAATGTGTTTTGGTGGGGGGGGGGGGGGGCGCGGTAACGTTCTAGGTGTGTGCGCAAGTATTTTATGGCTTCATTCACAGGTACACTTGGCAACAAGGCAGTCACATCGAAGGATACTAGGATTTCCCCCCTACGGATTTCCAGATTCTCCACCTGCTTAACCAATTCGCCCTGACGGAATTAAATCATCTCCTTCACACACATTGAACTGCCCGTATGCGAATTTTAGGAGAAAATATTAAAATGTTTGCTATCACATTCACTCTTGAAGAAATTCCTATCTTCTGCACTCACAGAGTAAACAAATTGAAGGTGGCAGCACCGTAACTCCGTCAGAGCGAATTCTACGGAGTTTTTTACGCTTTTCCCCTGTGTCACCGGGTACTTTCTCAGCTCATCTACCAACCATGCAGCCATTTTTTCAGTGGGTGTGCAGATATTGGACGAAATAGGACGCATAGCTAACGGGTTTTTATGGACTTTTGGTAGGCAGTAGAGGGATGCTACTTTAGGATTTGGAACATGTAGTTTTCTATCCAACTTCTCCTCTCCCATCAGGTGTGCTACTTGTCGCCTAGTAATATTTGCCTGTTCTACCATAGTGTTTAGTGGATCTCTTGGTTTTCCGTTTTTATACTTACATTCCTCGTACGGACCCGAATTTATCATGTCGGAGACACGTGAATCGTAGTCTGAGTTGTCCATAATTACGATCGCGTTTCCTTTGTCCGCACGGGAGTAAACCACTTTACGGGACTTCAACCTTCGTACCACGCACCACGTATCAAAATCAATATTTCTAGATTTGTTTTGACTATTTATTGAGCGGGAAATGCATTTTTTTACGTCAAGGCGAACCGCGGATTTTATCGAGTGACACTGGTACTGAATGGCACTTTCAATATTATTCACTACATCGGCTATTGGTGCACTAACGGGTAAAATTGCGAAATTTAGCCCCTTGTTAAGCAAATGTAGCTCTTCGCGAGTGAATTGTATGGACGAGAGATTAATCACAAAATTATCGATCATCTGCGGGGATCGGGTTGTTTTTTCTCCTTCCTTTTGCGTACGTGCTAGGCAATGTAGCTTTTTTCGGTGCCTCTGCTTTGTTAGTTTAACGCGTTTGCGCAAATTTCTTTGCACACCACATAGCACTTGTTGCCAACACTTTTTTCTCTTCTCCATACATCCAAACACAACACATTCTGCCGCGGTATGGTATTCAACCAGCTTAAGCAACTGTAAATGCAGCGAGTACAACTTTTCTTCTACGATGGACACTTCTTTATGTTTCGTTCTTATTTCCTCAATCAACCATATTTTCTTTGCACTGTTGGTTGCAACTTTTGGTGTGCAAAGAAATTTGCGCAAACGCGTTAAACTAACAAAGCAGAGGCACCGAAAAAAGCTACATTGCCTAGCACGTACGCAAAAGGAAGGAGAAAAAACAACCCGATCCCCGCAGATGATCGATAATTTTGTGATTAATCTCTCGTCCATACAATTCACTCGCGAAGAGCTACATTTGCTTAACAAGGGGCTAAATTTCGCAATTTTACCCGTTAGTGCACCAATAGCCGATGTAGTGAATAATATTGAAAGTGCCATTCAGTACCAGTGTCACTCGATAAAATCCGCGGTTCGCCTTGTCGTAGAAAAATGCATTTCCCGCTCAATAAATAGTCAAAACAAATCTAGAAATATTGATTTTGATACGTGGTGCGTGGTACGAAGGTTGAAGTCCCGTAAAGTGGTTTACTCCCGTGCGGACAAAGGAAACGCGATCGTAATTATGGACAACTCAGACTACGATTCACGTGTCTCCGACATGATAAATTCGGGTCCATACGAGGAATGTAAGTAACGGAAAACCAAGAGATCCACTAAACACTATGGTAGAACAGGCAAATATTACTAGGCGACAAGTAGCACACCTGATGGGAGAGGAGAAGTTGGATAGAAAACTACATGTTCCGAATCCTAAAGTAGCATCCCTCTACTGCCTACCAAAAGTCCATAAAAACCCGTTAGCTATGCGTCCTATTTCGTCCAATATCTGCACACCCACTGAAGAAATGGCTGCATGGCTGGTAGATGAGCTGAGAAAGTACCCGGTGACACAGGGGAAAAGCGTAAAAAACTCCGTAGAATTGGTTAAGCAGGTGGAGAATCTGGAAATCCGTAGGGGGGAAATCCTAGTATCCTTCGATGTGACTGCCCTGTTCCCAAGTGTACCTGTGAATGAAGCAATAAAATACTTGCGCACACACCTAGAACGTTACCGCGCCCCCCCCAAATCACATTGAGGCCTATATGTCAGTGGCCGAATTATGTATGAAACAAAATTTGTTTATGTTCAGAGGAAAAATGTATAAACAGGTCTTCGGTGTAAGTATGGGTAGTAAATTGTCTCCACTGTTAGCCGAAATTTTCATGTCCAATTTCGAGGTTGAAGCTGAAGGAAATAAACTCTTCCCTCGGATATGGAAACGGTACGTGGATGACATCTTTGCTTTGGTGAAGGAACGCACGCTAACACAAACTCTCGACTTTCTTAACTCACGGCACACCACAATCAAGTTCACGGTTGAAAAAGAAGTCGAAGGAAAACTTCCTTTCCTTGATTTACTTATTACACGGAAGGATAACAATAAGCTAAAATTTGGAATCTATCGAAAGCCAACTTCAACAGATCGTTACATCACAGCTGACTCGAACCATTTCGGTGGTCAAAAACAGGCCGCTTTCCATTCCATGGCCGATCGCATCTTCAACATACCGATGGAAGAACAAGAGTTTTTAGCAGAAAAAGAAACAATATATAAAGCAGCCGAATTGAACGGGTACGACAAACAGTTCGTCGACAAAATCCTCCGTAAGCACGAAAGAAAGAAACACAGACGAGACGCCACCACTTTAATACCGGAAAATGAGGAGATTCGAAGAGTCGGCCTCCCGTTTTACCCTACCATCACGAATCCACTGAAGCATACCCTCCGCAGATATGGAATAAATATTGCACATAAAAGCGTTAACACTTTACGTGAACTTCTGGTTAACCTGAAGGACAAAGTTCCACAAGACGAACAAGCTGGAATTGATAAAATACCGTGCAAAGACTGTGACGCGGTATATATCGGGCAAACACGAAGAAAAGTTAAAGTGCGGCTTAAAGAGCATAGAAGAGCAGTAGAAATGAACAAAACGAGTGAATCCAGTGTAGCAACACATACAGTGAGTAACCAACACGAGATCGATTGGGATAAGGCGGGTCTGATCAAAAGCATCAATAAAATTGGTCTCCTCAATGCTTGGGAGTCAATGTACATTGCGACGGCCAAACAACCATTGATGAACGACGACGATGCACCGATCAACTTAATTCTCTTCAACTTGACAACGGGTAGAAAGTAATCTCCAGCTCACTCTCTTCGACGCGTGCGATATAACGTACGAGAATTTTAACCAGTTGGACATGGGATCTCGTCCTGTCGATGGGCAATATGTAGCCCGAAACCGGTAGACGAAAGGTAATTATTATATTTTCCTTCATATCTGTAAGAGCAATAAGTGTCTTGTCTGATCACTCGTCGTGTTCCGTCTGTGTTCGCGATTGTTGACTAATGCCTTGTTCAGACTGATATCGCCACATAATATCGGATATCACCTCGAGCGTTCACATTACAGTGAACTGACATGATTTGACATTTGCTTTGGTAATTGAAAAGAGAAGCAAACAAAAACAGGTCAAAGCTAAAACAAAACAACATAAGCAATTGGATTAGGATAGAGATGTCCGCGAGTTGACTCGCACCAACGCAAACACTCATGAGCAATTGTCAACATGTACGGGATAAAAATAGCAAAAATATTTCCTTTCTTTTTTCTCGCATGCAACGCGAATTGCGAAATTTGTAGGGTTGCGTCAAATGTCTGTTGGCCGTGTTTCCAACTGCTTGAAATGTGGTTATAATTGGTTTTCGAACATGATATCTGCGATAGCATGTGGCCGAGGTGATATCCGTTGATAGCTCGACTGTATGGGATATCAGGTAATATGGATGGTGATATGGCCTCGATAGCACGAACAAGAGTGGGCGGACACACCATGTCACACCCCTGCAGAGTGTAACGAACCTGCCATGCTAGCATTTTACGCTGACAATCGAATCAACCCTGCTTCCCGAGTTGTCAACTGCTGTGTCCAGTAACGACGACAGGAAACGAGGTCTAGCATGAATGTGCTCATTTTCTAACCTTCATTATACAGGCGAAGCCTCATCTGAACGAGTAAAATTAAAAATCTTTATCAAATATCTTATCTTATCTATATTGTACGAAGAACAAATACTGAACGTAAGTGATTGCTTATCTTTAATTAATTGAAATAATTATTATAAAATCAAATGTTTAAATCTAATCAAATTATTATATTGAAAATGTCTAAATCTAACCTAAACCCATTGCAAAGAGTGTAATTCTAATCATTATTTGCTTATTCTTTAAGGAATTTTTTAACCTACCTTAATGGGAAAAAATACACGGTTATCAAATTGGAAATAAATTTGTTTGCTTAGACAATAGGTGGTATGCGGTGTAGTGTGAACGGGGTATTAGACTTAAAGCTTTTATAAAGGGACTGTGTTTAAAAATCCTTTTATGGGTGCATGAAAGTGGTCTTGCAGCAAAAAAAAGTAAATGAGAGGAAAGTATAATCAACCCGATTACTCTTCAAGTAATTTTAATAAGTTTGCGACGATTCTCCTGTTTTATATTCACCATTTCGAAATTATGACAGAAATCCTTCATCAAGTTTCATATTTTACGGAAGTGATATTATCGGCATAGAACAAACAACAGAATTGTTTTCGGGAATTCATTTAATCTTTTATTTACAAAAAATGCCTTAATTCTACAGTTAGTTTTTCTTTTCATTAACACTAAAGAGCAGCATTAAATACAGTTGCTTTTTTTAAATTACGTTTCACTAAAACGTCCTCCGGCTTTTTCGTTAGTGTAAAGTGAAAAGACAAAATAAAATTTGTTAAAAACGTTCAATTATAGAATCTGTTTACAACGTTTCCTCAAATAACTTGACTGATGACTATTTTTGCTCAATGCTTAAAAGATACTTATTTTCTTCTGTTCATTAAATACAATTACCTTACTAATATAACTAGTTTCTTTTCCTTGTATTGACTTATGAATCATAAGTTATGATGATACAAAAGCGAATGCTTCTTTCACTTAACGTTTTGACATTTGTTTTCTTTTGTGATGGATGTTTTCGAATTATAGAGTTGTTAGTTGTAAAGTGACAAAATTTTGAAAATTACTCGGTTGATTTCTTGTCAAATCATTGTCAGTTTACCTTGAAACTTATCTATTCATTTTTCAGCATGAAATCAACTAAAACTGTTATAACATACATTCTATTATTGTTCGTCTTGTTATCATCGGCTTTGAACAGTTAGGTGATCTCTTTTTCGCTTCGAACAAAACATTCAGTGACTAATTTAGAAATGCTTTCAATACTTGTTATCGGACTTTTGGTATGTTTCGGTACTTCACAACGCGGTTTTGTTTTCTGTAAATTGGAACAGATTGCTGCCCATCTTTGCGGTCATTATTGATAGGTTTTGTATTGCTGAGAAAAAGTCGTAACTATTAAAACGCTACTTAGGCTTTTTTACTCTGCCCATCTTGTACATTATCTGTTTGTTAGAAATACTAGATTTTTTCCACTGTGGATACAGTGACCCGATCACACAAGCGAAGTAGTGAGAGTACCCAATTAAAAAGATTCGATATGCTCCAACTTATTTGATAAAGAGGATATGGGACAGTTTGCCGGATATGAATGTTAAATTAGACCTACTGTCACTGTGTGTGGGAAGCTATAAAATGGCAGCCATTTGGTAATAAAACACTTTTTCACTCACAATTGTAAAGACAAAAAAACTGCGATGTCTCGATATGTCTCATAAACTTTACATACATCTCTGTCCATACTTCATTTACGAATAATTTGACAATTTCCATTGTTTATTGTTCTTAAAGTTTTACAATCTTATCTCTTCTCGCTTAACTTTTGTTTGTTGGCATTTCGTAAATAAATGTCACGCATCTTCAATCGGTTTACTTACATAGTTGACTTGACTACAATTTAGCTAGCCGACATGACACCAAGCAAAATGTTTTGCTCAATCGTTTCGTCAAAGTAGGCCATTCCGGTCTGAATGTTAGACTTGAGTAGGACGAAATTTATAGGTTAGAACGTTCAGAATTTTTCGCAACTTAGAATCCTTCAATGCTATGACGTATTAGAGTTTACAGTTAGGAATCCCGTGTTCGTGAAGAGTTTTAAATATTTGGAAAAGATGCCGTTCTAAATTTTTCATTACATTTAGCGTAGAATAATGTTCGATTTGCTCAGGAGCGATGAACTCTAGCGTGGCGGAGAAATACGCATTAATAATAAAAGATGTATTTCTTTTCATCTATGTTTACTTGTTTCTAAATTTTGTCTACTTTGGCAGCCATGTTTTGCTTTTCGTGACGTTTGTTGGTTTTTGTGGTTTCTTTTGTGTGATGTGTGTTTTCATTTTTCCGTGGTGATGCTGTCGGTGACAATGGAAGGTAACTGCTGAGATTTACAAGAGAGATATCATTTCCTTTGCGATTTTACACCTGTAAAACTTCACTCAGATGGCGGCTGTAGTCGTGCTCGTTGGTGAACTCGTGAACGCTGTTGAGGGAAAAGAATAGAAAAGAATTTAGTCTAGACGAGTATTATGAAAATTTCCTTCGAAAAAAAAAAAAGAATCTGAATTTGAAATCCAAAACTAGAATTTCAGATTTCAAAATCCTAAATCTAAAACCCGAGGCTCATAGTTCATAGTTACAATCTAAAAACTAACAGTCAACATTATTTAAAGTTTATTATTTGAATATTTGAATCCAGGATTGGAAACTGAGAATTTTTAATTTGAGACTAACTCAAAATCTTTAATGCGAAGCATAAAACTAGAGTTGTAGACATTAATCTGAATTACAGACGGTGTTATGAACAGATACGCAAAGAGTGAGGTCGAAAACTCCAAGTTAACCGTCAAATCGAGGCTCCAAGTGTGCAACGTGAACAAACTCATGCGTGTTACTTTTCGTACAGAATGTGTGTTGCGATCAGTTTAAATTCTGTGAATCACGTGCAATTATGGTTTCAACGAAAAATGTGTTCGTCATGCTCATGACTGATGCATTGGAAATTATTATAATTGTATGAACAAGCACTGAAACTCAGTAATATATCCTTACAAAGTTTCGAAATTTCATTATACTTTCTAGTGCGTATGAAAAGTCATGCGAAAATAAATGTGGTTGCCAGAATTGTTTAAAATAAAATATTAGCAAAGTGTTGCCATATTTACTGCTTTTCTCTTTGCGTATCTCTGTACGGTATTTCTCTGTACGGTATTTCTCGAAGATAACAGTGAAACTTACCTACCGACGTCGCGCTTCCGCCGTCGATCCTGAGACAGTGCCTCGATGCACAGTACCACAAACCGATTATCACAGGAATACCGCTCCTGATCGAGTAATTTATTGCCGAGCAGGCTGCTCGCCAGCCCGACCTTGTCCGGGGACCCGGAGTGCCAGGCATCGCAGTACGTGTCCATCGCGCGCTCACCGAGCGTACTGGAACCATGCCACACTAGTTTCTGGGGCCTGGAAAATATAACATGGAGGTTAATTTTCTATATCTTTGAGTAGTATTTGGCCTAGGGGTTTTTTAATCTGTTTCCTCTTGAATTCTAATTAGTACGTCAGATTTTATTTGTTAAGTTTGACAAACAAAGAAAAAAATATAGAAACGGTCCATGTATTCGCAGGTGATGGAATGATAAACAGTAAATATATAATTTAAAGTGAATATTTTATATGCGGTACGACTACGTACACACTCTCCCTCCAGGAAGTGCACACGTACACATACAGCAATTTCCCGCCGTCTAAACACCGACACAGAGGTTTTCTTTTCATTTTGCGACTCTATCATTCTAACCGTTGGCGATGGTCGCTCACGTACAGGATCTGAATGTACGATACCTCCCCCGGAAGGAGATGCGTGTAGGTACAAGGATCACGTTGGATGCTGTTTTAGTTCTGCCATGAAAACTTGACTTTTTCTTTTCCGAGAGGGTTCACTCTAGTATATCGCCGGTTACCGGTGCTCAGGTAGAGAAATCACTTTGAAAACACATTTTCAAAGCATGTTTCTATTCTATTACGCAACAGGAATGAGAGAATTTAGATTGAATTTTTATCAACTTATCATCCTGTGTCGGTGAATTGTTTTGGTGTTTCGTTTATTAATATCAGTGCATGTGTGTTGCCTCGTTTTGCCAATATGTGTGGACTTGAGAATTACATTGACAATGAATGAATTCAACGTGAATATTTATAACTAAAACAGTAAAAAAAGTTCATTTTACAATTCTAATGTAGTTCCTGCTTCAGCTCTTCAAATAATCGAGTTGAGGAAATTCAAACAAACCATGGCTAGAGTTCGAAACCAAGTGAAGTTTAATTCGAAATGTTCACAAACAGCTAAAAAGGAGCAATAAAATCATCACAACTTTCCAAAAAAGCCCTATAAATGCGAGAAAATATTGATGTGTGGAGTTTTATGTGACCGGTAAAGCCAGTGAAAACAGGTTGAATGCAAAATAATGGTTATGCTCTGGGAATGGCATTATCTAGTGAATAAAGGACTAAACCAAATCGAACGAAATAAACAGATTGTTGTTCGAAAATTGAAAGAGTTTTTGATGTTGAGGCGCCGTGGGATAACGGTTCTAACATAAAATGGAAACAAAATTCGTAACGGCCTTCTTTAAAAATATTTATATTGAAAGGACTACACATAGCGCAGGTCTTCACAAGAGTGAAAATGCATGTTTCAAACCGAAGTTTTAGTTAGTGATCAATACTCCATGTGATAAAAAAAAGTTGTGCATCTGCAGAAAACGTTACTATTGTGGTTTTCGGGAAAATAGGTTGTACTGGGAAACATTTTTCGGGGAAGTGGTACATTCAGAAATTATTTTTCGGGGAAGTGATACAATCGGGAAAATAACTTTCGGGGAATTGGTACATTCGGTGCATTATGGGAAACAGGTTTCAAAAAGATGGTTTTCGGGGAACTGTCATACAATCTATTGTCACGTTAGTTGCAATGCGCAATTACTAGATCCTAAGTTTTCGTCGAGATGTTTACTCAACGTTATAGTATTATTGACGTAGAACTACATCTCTCTTCATTATTCTGGGCTACATTCTACGAAAACTGTACAGGATCCGGCAACTGAAGTGCTACATTGAAGTCTTATGGTATTTTATACTGCCGACAGATATCGCTCCAGGACCTTATGTTATTTCAAGAGCAGACTTCAACTTCCAGGATACCCCAGACCCAATGTTGTCACATTTTCATCTGTACTGGAAGATGCAAAAATCTTTTTCATTTGTACTATTTCCAGGAAAAATCTGTACCAAAATCTGTACCACTGGCCCAAAGTTTTTATATTATATATATTCATACAGCTTCAACGTGAATTGTTTAGAGAAAACTGTGACTGCGTTGACTCAGTTAATATTAATTCCAAACTACTAGCTCGATTGTCAATAAAACTTTTGCCCACTTAAGAATGGGGCTTGGTAATGCATATTACCGAGCCATTGCGGTTCAATCTCCTGAAATTTCAGCCAAAAAAAAACAATGAAACCCATAATTCAGCAGCACTGCCGATATTTCGGATATTTTGTGCCAACATTTTAGTTTGGTTAAATCGAGATTTACGAAAAAATGTATAAGCTGCCGTTTTTCAACCGAGAGGTGCCATTCGCGGTAGTAAATTACCGAGATTTGACAGTAAATTCTAAGTGCGTGGATTGCAAGATCGCATTTATTGTATCGTTGCAGAGTCAGTCAAAAAGTTTTGTCTAATGTTTTCTAACCATCTAAAAAAACTGTACTTATCTGTGATTTTTCTCGAAATCTGTAATCTTTACGGTACAGAATCTGTACCGAAAAAATCTGTAAATTTCCAGATAAATCTGTACAGTTGGCAGCCTCCCCCAAAATTATGGATTAGCCACTATTACGGATCACTTTTGTGTTTAATGTTTTTAAACTCGGGTAAAAAAATGTTAGAGGGCATGCGACATTTTTGCAGTGAAATATGCCATATTTGCTAGCTCAGCATTTGCAGGCTCAGCATTTGCAAGCTCAGCCTTTGCTAAACATCAGCACACCCAACCACAGCATTACGTTCCTGCTCGAGATCTATTTCTTTTGAATAACATTCGAATACAAAACTAACACATACATCCACTGACAGCTAAAACACAATGTTAATAAAGCGACGAGGGATTATTCAACGCAGTTCCGTGTGCAACGTAATAATGAGTCTTGAAGTAATGTAGTATCTCAATTGCCGAACTATGTAATGGGACATTAAGAGGGTAAAATTTCAATTGCTAATAGCTTCCAGAAAATTGTATCAATCGATAAAAATTAAGCCTGCGTTTATATAAACTCGAGCTAAGACCTTTCTACTTTTTCTGCTATAACAAGATTCTTCTGCCAGCAGAATTACGAAAATACAGAATCTAATTGCAGTCTCCTGGATTGAACGAAACCTGATTTTGAAATTTGCTTTTCATAACTCGGAACATGAAATTTGAAACTCGAGTTTTGAAAAGAAAAATCCGAATCAGAAGCTCAGTCTGCAGGCGTTGTAGAGGGATACAGAAGATATGATACAGACTTATATAGGACCATTTTTGCCCGGACAAATATCGAGACGATCAGGAAACGCACACATTACCTGATAATGCTTAAGAGGGAATCAGAAAAAATGAGATTATATGGCCATTTGTTTACAATTTTATTTTTCACATAACTGTATTGAACCTGATCCTGACGCAAGTGTAGGGAACCTGGGGCAATATGACCACGTTTAAAAGAATCCGGCATTAGGAACTCGTCAATGCAGATTGTAATGCACAAAATACACTAGATTGAAGATAAACCAGTTTCTAACAAACATGTTCATTTAGAGTCTTGAAAATCATTGAAATACGTCGAGATCGTGGAATTGAAAAAGGTAATCAAAATTTTGTTTTCAGTTCCATTTGGGGTAAAATGCGCTTAAGCGTGTACAAAACGCCCCATAAGAAAGGGTCAGCAAGCGCCACAACGCAGATGTGAAATACGAGCTGCCTTTCTTATATAACCACACAACCAGAACGACCCCTGGAACCACCTAGATAGTCTACACTTTGATTTTACCGGATCTGAGGCATCTTAAAAGTTTTTTCGGAGCAATGCAAAATCAAACAACACTACGTTCTACAAAAGTTTCGACAATTTTTGCCCAGTGCAAACACGAATGTGTTGCTATGACAATTCTCGCGTAATTTTTCAAAAGGACCTAAGTAACAATGACAGATTCTCTCCTCTCTCACTTTGTTTCGTTAATTACGTCGTCATTATAAATATTTTCCAAGCTTTCTTTCCCTTAATCGATAGATTGTAATACTGTCTTGCTTACTATGCATTGAGTGTTATAGATTATGGAAAATATAACATAGTTATTGACCAAAGAGAAAGTAAACATAGAGAGTCTCTCAATGTTAGATAGGTCATTTTGAAAAATTACGCGAGAATTGTTAATCAGCGCATGCCAGGGGCTAGAAGTGGCTGTCAGATTACATATAAAGCGAGCGTAACAAGAACCGCCGCACAGTGGGACGAAATCAAAAATAGTAGGACATTGGTGTTTGTGACGAAACGCATGGTTTTAGCGTTTCGATGTCTTCTAGAAAGTTTATCAGCTTTATGAGTACTTTATTTCGACGGTAAAATTTTTTCTTTAAGGGGGGTGTACATCAAAATAAAAAAAAATAACCTTTTTATTTTTTGATGAACTTGGTAGCTTGCTTCCGACACATTGTAGAACTAGCTATTACGAGCAAGTTTGTAGAGCATTGGAAAATTCTATCTCTGAACCTGACAAATTTATAAGGTATTAAAGTAAAGCACCCCCTTAAAATGTGTTTTTGCGTGATAACGCTCTTATCTTAATTTTGCCATTGTTCAAGTGTTCTACAAACATCAAACTAAGATTAATTGTCACATTTTTTTAGAAGGAAGTGCACCGTTAGCTCTTAATTTGGAGGAGTTATGTCTGTTTTTGCACTTTTATGGTACAGTTTTTGAGAGAACATATCTTGTGGAAAGGCAGATGTTGGCAGCTACTTTCAGTTTCATTTTATTTGGATACTTATTCCCTCCAATTGTGTATATATATCGTACTGGAATCGAAGGGGATTGATAGTAATTTTCCGGAAATTAGGTTGCAACTTTTTTGGATTTTGATTATTTTTTAATCAACTTTTTTTTTAAATCGGATAACCAGTGCCCGTAAATGAGAAAGCCATAGACGTTTGGTGATTTAACAGGTGCTCGGGAATTTTAGTAAAGTGTTGAAATGTATAACTTCAAAAAATCTTAAAAAAAATAAAATTCATGACATTTCCATTTCTTACCAGCGAATCTGACTTAAACCAGACGTCAAACAACTCGGATTTTTCAAAGTTACACATTTCAACACTTCGCTTAAATTTCCGAGCACCTGTTAAATCACCAAACGTTACTGATTTACGGGCACTGGTTGTCCGATTTAAAAAAAAGTTGATTGAAAAATAATGTGGAATGAGTATCCAAATAAAATGAAACTGAAAGTAGCTGCCAACATCTGCCTTTCCACAAGATATGTTCTCTCAAAAATTGAACCATAAAAGTGCAAAAACAGACATAATTCCTCCAAATTAAGAGCTAACGGTGCACTTCCTTCTAAAAAAATGTGACAATTAATCTTAGTTTGATGTTTGTAGAACACTTGAACAATGGCAAAATTAAGATAAGAGCGTTATCACGCAAAAACACATTTTAAGGGGGTGCTTTACTTTAATACCTTATAAATTTGTCAGGTTCAGAGATAGAATTTTCCAATGCTCTACAAACTTGCTCGTAATAGCTAGTTCTACAATGTGTCGGAAGCAAGTTACCAAGTTAATCAAGAAATAAAAAAGTTAATTTTTTTATTTTGGTGCACACCCCCCTTAATGAAAAAAAATTATCGTCGAAATAAAGTACTCATAAAGCTGATAAACTTTCTAGAAGACATCGAAACGCTAAAACCATGCGTTTCGTCACAAACACCAATGTCCTACTATTTTTGATTTCGTCCCACTGTGCGCCGCCATGCTGAACCAACCAATGGTTCCTTGGCGTTTCTTTTCATGCGCAATCACGATTAGGGGAGACTGGTAACAGTGGTTACATTCTCATATTTCCGAGTTTGTTTATTTATGTTTCGGGTTCTTTCGCTAGTTTTGTTGCGATTTTTTATCGAATATACCATTATTGTAACGTTTATCGTTTGATGTTGTGAAAGATGAAATGCATTATTCCGTCCTGTGATGGTAACATGCATTTTGCATGGAGTAAAGGAGGAGTTTCAACACACAGGTGAATAGTACAGCTTGTATCACATGTAAGCCTTACTAATAGATTGACATTCAAAATTTCCAACTGATTACAAAAGAAATCGTCGTTGATGTCGAATTCTGTCCATTTCCGGACTGTCAAATCTGCCTGCTGCTGGGTGCAAAACAAGCGCAAAGATCTGTTCTCGCCACTTCTGCGAACAAGATTTTTATTTAGTGAACGGCAAGCGTAAGTTATTGCCGAGTGCAGTTCCGAGTTTGATGATAGCAGGCCTCACCCAGTTGGATTTGCTCGACGACGGTTCGAATACCGGTAATATTTTTTTTTATTACCGTATCCAAATCATAATTTAAAGTTAATTCAATTTAATAATATTCTAAAATTTCCAACATCACAATAGAGGGTCAATCTTCTCTAATTAATGTAAACAAACGACGCCATATTGTGTTACGGTAAAATCACTTGTCTTCAAGCCCCTGGCGCATGCGAATGTGCTACTATGCGCAGAGCAACTAGATTGACAATCTTTTTCATCAGTAACAAGTTTTTTTATTAATTAAATCGAAGTAAGAAAACAACCTTCAACCTTTCAAAATTACTGTTTTATTCTTTCGAAATTGTTTCGCATAGCTTCATCTTTATCTAGACATAAATGCTAACAAAACTCGAAAATGTTGTATGGTATACAATAACAGAAATTGGAGTGATATTGTCTGCACTGCAAGCGTTTTGTTTTGTGAATTCGTGCTCCTCATGGTGAATTTCGCCACGTCTGGACTGGTTTGATGAAAATTGTTAAAATAATTCAAATAATTATTTGATCAGGTAATTTTAAGTTTGCTCCTGAATACAAACACTATTGTTCATAGTAAGACCAGTTTCCAGGTACGTGGTATTGTTTTTGGTGGTGTAAGGCCTTACGAAAACAATGGTTGAAATGCAAGAAATAGGACTCTAAACATATTTTTAAATTTTTGTGGGATTAATGCAATTCAGAAAGTTTATATGAACCACACGTGTTTATAACGTAAAACCAAATGATCAACTACCTAATTACTTCAAAAAAGTGGGTATTTCATAAGATATATGGGCATTTTTTCCACAGTTTCCCTAAGTCACAAGATAGAGAAGATACAAAAATACTTTGCCTCTGGAAACCTAAATTGACATCTTTTGTTTCAATTGCATGCCCATTAAATGCTCTCATGTGAAGGTAGTTAAAAAACAATATGTGCATTTTCGACATGAGTTTTTTTAATATCGTTCTACTAGTTTCATAAGAAATGCATTGTAGACGGCTTTTTCGTTCCATCCTATCTTATATCAATGCATGTCAGTAATATAGAAATAATTTGATATTTTCATCATGATTTTTTTCGTATTGATAAAAAGTTAGGTATATTGTGTATAAGACACGACCGCAAGGTTAACGTAGTATTACGATAGCCTGTCTTATGTCAGTCATTTTTTTCCAGTAGGCGCTTCTTAGCGCCCCAAAATCGTTTGATTGTGAAGTAGGGTATCGAACGTCTTCGTCAGTGGTTTTCTTCGGCCCCCTTTTGCATAAGATTCCTGCAGAAAAACTGCCGAAGAAAACCACTGACGAAGACGATTGATACCCTAGTTGATATTTTTCTGCCACTAGCCAAAGCATTGCGGATAGTGGTACGACAACTCCGTGATGAGTGTATTGTTGTTGTTGTTTTTTTTTTTAAGGGGGGGGATTTGTTAGTAGCTTAAGTATTTATGATAAATATTAGTAAATAATGAGTATGTGTCCAATCACAAATGGTGACTATTGTTGTGTTCTCGATTTTCTTGAGTTTTATTTTCTGATCGCGGCCAGTACAGTTATTGAAAACGGTAATCGTGTTCCATTGTGTCTTCTACGAAGCTCCCTCTCCACCGAGAGTTTCACCTGCTTTTTTTTCTTGTATGGACTTCCTCACTGCGACCAGAATCGTTGATCTATTGTGAGATATGCCCGGGTGTCTGCTGTATTCCGCACTTCTGTTAATAGCAATACCGCTATTGAGAAGTGGCATGCTTATTATTATTGTTCATCAGTGCTTGTGTGTAATGTGATACTCTTCCTTACACGCTTACTGTGCTACTATACCGATACTCGTTCCTCTTGCCAAATATCACCAATTATAATTCCCTGGAGAAGTTTCGTCGTGCGTCCTTCTGGCCAGTTTTATTGATAAGAGGGACTTATTTTTTGTTAAGAGGAAGTCACGCAAAGGTATTGTAGTAGATTTCAGCGTGAAGGAAGGGTAACTGGTGGGGAGCCAGAGAATAAACCCATGCTTAAATCCTTTTTGACATCGGATGGCCTGGTTCTACTAAGATTCGAACCCGCGACCATCCGCTGGACAAAGCGGACTCTGTAACCATGCGGCTACGCAGCTCCCTGCTTTATGGCCTTGTTTTCAGTTCTGATTGGCCGAAATATGCATTCAACAGAGCTCTATATTTTTCAGTAGTACACTAGTTAGCGTCTGAAAATCAAAATTTTCCGCATTTTGGTTGGCACATGAAACCTTTCTCGAATCGATTGCTGAGAGAAGGAAATAAATCCGTTGAAACTGAAAGTGGACACTTTTTGTGACGATCCGGATGTTTTCAATATTTTAATTTGTACCCCTATCTCAGAATGTTGGCGTAACGTGTAATGCTACTTCTAGGAATTAGCAGAATTAGTTAATACTTACTAAAAGCTTTTGAAAAAACTGCTTTTGATTCCCAGTTAAGTATTTAATAGCGAATTTCTTTATTCCACAAGCTCACCTCGTTTCGACCTGGAGTCAACTTACCTGCTGTCAAAACCTTCTCTATTCGCTTGATTTTGACCCATTATTGACCTGTTGCTGCCGCAAAATTTGTCAGTGTTAGCCCACCACTGCGCGTGCTTAGTTCGTAAATAAATACCTGGCATCTCTTTCTTATCTGCGTCGTAAATCGCGATGTCGTTTGTTTATCCCTGCGTAGATTTGTATTGACCCAGTGGCATAAAGAAATTCGCTGTAAGTCATTTATTTTTTATTTTTTTTGAGATTCAGGAACCAGTGCTGAAATTTTTCAGCACTTTTGCGTGAGAGTGAAAATAGGCAACACACCATAAACGTTAGTGTTACGAAGAGTCACGACAAGAAAATATTACAATGTCAAATCGTGTTCAAATCATCATTTTAAAGAAAAAACAATATCGAACACTAGCTTGTGGGGCAAATGCGGTCTCGAACAACTCGATTATTAGTTAAAGGAATTTTTTATCGATATTGTTTTTGGCACATTTTGCATGTGTAGTATAAGTACAACGATACGTCGTGCCCCAGTGCTGAGTCGAGAAAATTTCCAGCTCGAAAATATCCTCGACCTGATCAGGAATCGAACCCGATATCACAACCGTGTGGTAGAATTAGCCGATCGACATCGCTAACCAACGAGCCGCGGGGTCCACCTCATCTAAAAATTGTGTGGAATTTCGCACCTCCGTATTTCTATACACAAAACATGTTTGAATAAATAGCTATTATTGCAACAACAACAAAAATACCAACATGTTGAATCTGTCAGATTAATGCGAAAATCATTTTCGGTTGATCAACGAATGAAGTAACGTAATAGCATAAGTACGGCACATTTATTCTCGAAAAAAAACGCAAATGATAGCAATCTGCTGTCAAGTGTGATTGGGCTCTACTAATGTGTGAATGTTTGATTGTTTCTGACAGTTTATTCTACCGCCCTGCCCCAGGAAATTGTGTTCTCACGTGTCAGATGAATGCGTTGATTGAACGGACGTACGAAGAAAAAATAGCGCACTGTGGTTATGTGTTTTTCCTACGCTGTCGATACCTACGCCTTTTTGCCTGAGGTACGTGCGGTTATCGTGATTGATGTTGCCAGAATCTTGCGGTCCGGAAAGGTCTTGCAGTAACTTTCAGTTGCTTGGCAGGTGCGATGTAGTAGGGGTGTGCGAAACTGGCTTTTCTGGTGTCGAAACGAAACGAAACGAAATTAACCCTTAATTTCGGTTTCGCCAAATTAGTCGAAACGAAATCAAGGTGGATTTCGAGTTCTCGAGACGAAACGAAATTGGTCTCTAAGTTTCGCGAAATTTCGCGAAATTTCGGAAAATAAAATAAATGATTCTTACACATAGCATTACAATGATTTGAAACGTTGGAGCGTACGCTAACGAAGTACCCTTCAGTAGCTGATCGCAAGGTGCTTACCTGGTCGACGAAGAGTAACGTAGGTATTCAGATATCGATAAACCGACAATGACGAGAAAATCAAAAATGTTAAAAACTGAAATCTTGATGCATTCATTTATACAGATTATATTGCAGGTAATAGTAACGCGATGGATACAAATGATATAAAGGTCAAACTCGAAATGTCTTTGTAAATAATAATTTAATAAGCTTCTGAACTGATTCTTTTGGTTTGAATGCAACTATGTTTAAAATAGTAATCCTTCTTTCATAGCACTTTCATCATTCAAAATCCAAGTTTTGTCCTAGAGCTCGCACTGGAAAAGATGAAAGATGGTAGGTAGGATTTCAACCATTCCTGTGAGTTTTGGTGTCCCTAGCAAAGATAACTTTTCCAAAGAGTTTTTCACTATGCAAACGTAAAAGCGACGAATCCGATAAGCAATTCCTCGGTGGCCTTCTGATGCATTTCTGCATTCTCTAAAAGCTGTAAAATTCACAGGAATGGTTGTAAAGCTGTAAAACCTTTGGGGGGCAACCATTTTTAGCTTTAGGGCAACTTTTTTTTCGCTTTTGTCGACCAGTGTTATTGATTTTTTTTTAACACCGTTTAGTCAGACTAGACTAAGTGACATCTTTATCAATTCGAGGAAAACAAAATTTAAGTTAACTATTCTGTAAACTTTGAAGTTTTCAATATGTTTGCACATTTTTTAATATAACTTAAAATTACTTTTTAACTGAGCAGTTCCACAAAAAATGTCCAAGTTTCAATATTTTTTGTCATTTTAGATTTGGCTTAAACTTTGCATAAACGTTTCTATAGGCTGAGAAGCTATTTAAAATGCTATTTTGGGAGGATTATTGTGATTATAAATATTTGAAGAGCCAAAAGTTTTTTGATCAGTGTGACGTCTCTAGGAAAGTTTTAGATAGTAATTTTATCTTTCCGATAAAAAAAAAATCAAAAATTTCATTTTTTTAATGTAAAAGAAACATTAAAATTAATATAGAAAAGCTTATTTTCAAAAATCTTATGTTTTTTGTATAAAAATTACAAAAAAAATACCGAAGCGATGTCTTCAATAAAAAAAGTTAAATTTTTTCAAAAAAAAAAAAAAAAATTTTACAACATGTTTATTTTTGGAGGAACAATATTTTTCTCTACAACTTTGCCAAAGGCACTATGCCAATCAAACCAACTGTTTCGATTATAAAATTTTTTTAATTACCCACAGAGTGCCCAATTGGAGATTAAATTATTTTTTCAGCTAAATCGGTTTGTTTGACTGGCGTAACTAGTGTCTCTGGTAAGGTTGTAGAAAATAATTTTGTCCTAAAAAATATGCCCTGTGAGTTTCGGCGACACCAAAAAAAAAATCCATTTGGGACCATTCCTAAACTACGTGGTCATATTTTGATCCCTTTTATACCCTCCTACTCTCCCGTGTTCTTTCGTGGTCTTTTGTTTTGTGATCTAATTCTGCAAATATATGTGGGTCATTCCATGTCAAGTGATCAGGCAAATGCAACGACCCTCTCCGATTCGCTTCAAAATGACTAAAATGACTTGTTCTAGGTCGAAACTGAAAAATCCAGAGTATTGGGTTAATCGGACAACCCCCCCACCAATTGCGGGGCCCTCCAATTTTGTATTTTTTGATAAAAAGTCATTTTCCATGTTTTGGAAAAACATCATATCTCAAAGGCCGTAAGAGCTACAGACAATATTAGATAAATTAAATTAGATTTTAAAGATTTTTAAATTTACAATCGAATGGCATCATCAGATTTTGCAAACAGTGTTGCCAATATTGATATTTTTACGTTTAAAAACTAAAACTTCGTTTATCTCAAAACACCTCCTATTTTCTTTTAAATCTGATGTCACCAATGTGTTCAGCGGAAAATTTTACATAAGAATCACCTATCCACAAAATGCAATATGCGCCGTTGCGGAGATATTCAACTTTTAAGATAACGAGTTCGTTAAATTTCAACAATACGCCTACAAATGCGACAAGCCTTATTAAAACGTATCCCAAACTAAATCACCGCTTCAAATCTCAAAAAGTGGTTTCTCATATTCTACTTGATGGTACCTGAATTAACAGCCATTAAAGTACAACGTGCGTTTCATTAATTATAATTATTTGACAAGTTTGTCAGAAAATAACGTTTGATTTTTGTAGCACGTGACGACTTTTGTTTAACTTTTGGCGTTACATTGAAATAGGTACCCGGTCAGAGCTTGACAATGTCTTCATTAAAATGGTAACGTCAGCTTGAGGTGTCGCCGAATGCATTCCTCGGATCCCTGGAACAGATTTAATTGAATCTAACCTGGCAGCACTGACAACTGGTGGATTCGATTGCTCGTTTTATCAGAAATTTGAAATTTTTCTATGAGTTGCCGAACCATTTCCTCTCCAGCACTTTCTAGACCTTCATTTTGCTGACTAGAAACAGCCTCAAAAGATTTTTTCTAAGGTTTTGATGCCTTTAGCAGTTTTTCTCTACTGTATTTATTCGATCGTTTGACCTTCGACTCACTAACGGGTGATTGACCAAGAGATTGCAAAACCATGTTAAGGCAAACCAGCTGTGTCTTTACTATACAAGTAAACGATTAAAACAGGTTCAAAACAATTTCAAATAAAACAAAACAATAATGACATCGCAGAAGTGAGCTAATCACTTCATTTCCAACATTTTCATGTTGTAAAGAATATAGTGTGAAAATCCTTTTACTCCGCTCATGCGGAGTTTCCAATTCTTCAGCTAAATGATCCAACACACCAGTATCTATAACAAGGAAATAATGACTGTTAACTATAATGCTTGTAACAATACTTGTGCTGAGGTATACTATTTTCATCGATTGCTACACCTGTTTCCTGATCCATCATTCTATCTTGCGAATTAATCCTTACAACCTCCGCTCTCAGTGCTGCATCATATTGGATGCATGTCTTTCGACCTTCTACTATTTCCTGATTGTTTTCATGAAACCTGTCATGAAAACATGACGAAATGATTATTAAATTTTTCTTACGAGCACCGCCATGGCAATTCAGCGGATTGCAGCATTGTTTCTGTCTAGCTGCAAAATATTGGCCAAACTGTTTTTCGTGCCTTCCGCATATAGTTTGCAAACGTTGAACACCAAACTTTGAACAAAATCCATTTTCGTGATGTTAAGTGCGATCGATTGTGATTTTCAGCTGTACACTTACTTTTTAAACTCCAACCTATTGAACACACCATTTTTTTCACTGTCGTGAAAGCTCAAATCAACTTGCGTATGTTTTGACGGCAACCACGTTATGAAAACACAGGAATAAACCATCAAAAAGGCCATGAGAAACCCACACTTGAGATGTGAAATAGTGCTTTTGTTTCGAGTGCGTTTCAACATTTGGTTACATTTGTTGTGTGAATTTAACGAACTCGTTATCTTAAAAGTGGAATATCTCCACAACGGCGCATATTGCATTTTGTGGATAGGTGATTCTTATGTAAAATTTTCCGCTGAACACATTGGTGACATCAGATTTAAAAAAAATGGGGTTGTTTTGAGATAAACGAAGTTTTAGTTTTTAAACGTGAAAATATCAATATTGGCAACACTGTTTGCAAAATCTGATGATGCCATTCGATTGTAAATTTAAAAACCTTAAAAATCGGTATCTAATATTGTCTGTAGCTCTTACGGCCTCTGAGATAAGATGTTTTTCCAAAACATGGAAAATGATTTTTTGTCAAAAAATACAAAATCGGAGGGCCTCGCAATTGGAGGGGGGTTGTCCGATTAACCCAAAACTCTGGATTTTTCAGTTTTGACCTAAAACAAGTCATTTTATTCATTTTGAAGCGAATCGGAGAGGGTCGTTGCATTTGCCTGATCACTTGACATGGAATGACCCATGTACAATAAAGTATGAAAAATTTATAAAAAAATGAAGGTTTAAGAAAACGGATTATTAGTTATTGCGCAAATAGTAAATAGAATTTTCAGTAATATCATTTTATCAAAACCAAAATAACAAATAGATAATGGTTGTTTAATTTTTATTAATATTTCATTGTCTTTAACAAATATAACAATTTCCTTACCTGAAAGTAATTTAAAATACGCTATTCTGTTGAGTATATTCAAAATGATTTTTAATTTGTTGTTGAGTATCAAAATAAATGAAATTTGTTTAAGCAGTTTGATCTTAACTTAGTTTTTTTTCAAATAAATTACAAAGTTTTGGAATGTCGAACAATATATAAACATCTTTCTTTCTTCCTTCAGTTCACGAACATCCAGGTCTTATATATTTTTTTGAGGACCAAAACGTTGATTTTTTTTTACCGGTCGTTGAGTTCCAGGAAAAATGTCATAAATCCCGACGCATTGCAAAATAGAACTATTATTCTAAAGAAGCAAATGCCATATAAGACAAACCCTTTTTGAAATAAAAAAAAAAATTCTTCGTTCGGATAAATTTTAAATATGTTTCGAAAATTTGATTACAGTTAATTGCTGACAACTCTCAAACTTTCCGTGACACTTATCAATTATTAAGTCGTGTCAAATAAATTTATTAATTAAAAAATTGCGAAAGCTTCGTCTTATGTGGTCCCCGTGGTTCTGTGGTTAGTGATGTCGGTCGGCTAGCTCTCCCACTCGGTTGTGATATCGGGTTCGATTCCCGATCAGGTCGAGGAACTTTTCGAGCTAGAAATATATTCGACTCAGCACTGGGGCACGGTGTATCGTTGTACTTATCCTACAACATGCAAAATGTGCCGAAAACAATATCGATAACGAATTCTCTCAACTAATCTAGTTGATCGAGACCGCATTAGCCCCCAGGCTAGCGTGCGATATTGTTTATTGTTGTTCGTCTTGACTGAGTGGCAATAATAAATTATATGTCAGAAAAAAGACTACGTGGTCTATTCGTTAACCCCCACACCCCCCGCGTGATATTTCGTGGTCTTTTGATAACCCCCCCCCCCCTCCCCCGTCTCCCTATATATGGCTACGTGGTTTGGGAACGGCCCCTTTGAAACAAACCAAAAATTATTTTTCTTTCAACCAATCAACAGTTAGAATGGAATGTTGTAATGCAACAAACAAATAATTTTCTCTTTACTCAACTAAGTTGTTCGTAATCATCCTCGTTCTCTTATTTCTCGTTCTTTCTATCCTTTCTTTTCTTCTACCTTGTATATTCGTCAAGTGCAAAGTCAGAATCACTTTTATGCTATAATCTGAACTTGTTTTTGACATTGTAAAATTTTGTGCCCCCTAAAACGAGAGTAACATTTCTCAGTTATGTGTTCAACGAGAGCGAACCATGTACTTTTTATTCATTCATTAATAAAGTATACTTTTTTGGTTACACGTTTAAAACATTTTTGATAAGGTACCTGGCAATTTTGAAACCTATGCTGACTTTGAAGTCAGAGTGTTTTGAAACAATTAGTACTCAGGCAATTACAACTTTTTCTGCTTGACACATCGATCACTCTGTCTGCACACTATAAGGCATGATATCTGGTCAGCCTAGTGATAGCAATGAACTATTTGAAAAAACACATTTAAATACACTACGGTGTGCCAAGAGGAGTCCTCTAACACAGAGAAATCCGAAAAAGCGCTTAAAAATTTTTACAAGTCGAGTAGCATAGAACATTTGGCCTGTAAGATAGAGCTTCAGAGTTTTAGTTTTGACAGAAATTGCTATGCCCTCCTAAACGAAAGACAAAAAGTGACCTCTTTAATCTTGTGCGCTGCAAATATAACCACATTTTGATGTACGTAAAAGATGCGTAAAATTTATTCCTACAAACAAATTACTAGATACCTTGTAGCGCATTTGGACGGCTTCATATTCCTCGAATATGACTTCAGTGATGACATGAATTTTATGCTCTGCGTGAATAAAAAATACCTCCCGCATGATGTTACGGTTTTGTCTTTAGAAACAAAAATTACCGGCTGAGAGTTTATTCTACTATGTCTGACTTAGTATACCAGATATCTGTTGAGATATATTCAATTTAATTTATAGTCGCAATGAGCACAAACCAAAATAATGTAATAATCTGCATCGGAAATTTGGTCCGAAACTTCGCGAAATTTCGTAATCGTCGAAATTGGAAGATTAATTTCGCGAAATTTTAGGTGGAATTTAGCGAAATTCAACGAAATTTTTCGGCAATTTCGCGAAACCGAAATTTCGCGAAACTTCGGGAAATTTCGAGTTTTGCGAAATTATACGAAATCATTCGAAATCTCGCACAGCCTTACGATGAAGAAGTTGCTTTGGTTTTATTTACAACTCGACACGATTAACCTTTGCTCGCGTTTTTTTTGTTATGAACCTTAGATTTGAATGACATTGTCGCAACATCTAATGACAAATTTATTAAACAATAAAAACCAAAGTTTTACTTCGAAACAGAGTACCAGGTTGAAATGTCTATGTATGTTGAATGAGCATCGTCGACCTATCACTTGTGTCGCAATGAGTCTCCGCTTTTATGGCTGGTATGGCCGACTGGTGACATTCAATCTTTGTGACACGGTTTTGGTGTGCCACCACCGACATGACCATTATGTTTGATGATAATACCGTTTAGTAAATGTGCGTGTGTTTTGGGCTTGTTTTTTTTTCCCTGCTCGCAACACGATGGATAGGCAATAGACAACGATCTTTCGTGTGAAACGATATAAATCTGATTTATGGTGTGTTTTTTTTTTCTCGACTGTGTGACCATTATTGGAGGAAATAGATTGCCACCCCCGTTCGTAATAGGAAGATTATTCGGCGAAATGTCATATAGGTAATTTGCCAAAGCAAATGTCATGATGATGACGCCGTATCTTTTGTTTGCACATATATAATACTTACCAAGCAATGTCGGTGAGGACATTCTTCCCGCTGAAACTGTATATCCGGGGGGCTTGGGAGAAGAAACCTCCCTGGCCGTTGAACATGCCGTTCCACGAGTTGAACAGCACATCTCCCCGGGTATTCACTACTGGAAGATCGCGATCTGCTATCCGCACGATGGCGTCTAGGTTTTGAATCCTATAGAGGAGTAAAATTATAATAAAGCAATTAATAACGGTTGCGATTAAAATTGTCAGTTCAACTGTGGAAGGGAAACTTTCAGTGCCTTAATTTTGGAATTGTTGGTCTGAAACTTCATTACATATCCCACAAAGTGAACTTTTACCAGCGCTTCAACTCCGCTCACCCGTACAATTCTTGGCAAGTGAACCAGCTCTGCTCGGCATTTTCTAGATGAAGTACAAGCATAATTCCCTTTTTCCACTCACCTACACTTGCAGTATTTAATTCTGTATTACATCGACCCACACACGGTGGGGTATTTTTCATTTCAGTGTACGGAACCGCATGACGACAAGCATAACCACATCAGTAGGGGTAAACAGGGTAAGACCGCCCTTCGTAATTTTACTGCCAAGTTATATAACAATTGAAAAACTTCCTTAGAAGATACGTTACAATATAATAACATAACATTTTGCACCCCTTTCTGCTGTGATAGTGCGCGAACG
This sequence comes from Wyeomyia smithii, assembly GCF_029784165.1. Lineage (NCBI taxonomy): Eukaryota > Metazoa > Arthropoda > Insecta > Diptera > Culicidae > Wyeomyia > Wyeomyia smithii. The sequence goes on from NC_073695.1 coordinate 71,252,230, forward strand.
GTCACAGAAATAATCAAAAACTAACTTTCAACTGGCAACCGGTCAATGTGCTATTGTTCTGCGGCAACGGGACTTAAGGTTTTTCTGCCTCAAAAATCTATTGTTTTGTTTGTGAACATACGTTTTTTTCGGTTGCCTGAATCTGTCTTCTTTCGGAAATATCGAAAACCGTGAGTAATCTTGTAATTTTTACTACTTTTTCGGTGGAATATGAAAATGTTCCATCGGGGGTAAAACCGCCCACTATATATGGGGTAAAACCGCCATGTATACAACTATTTTTTGTTTTACTCTAAGACCCAAATGCCTCGACACTACAAAGGGAATGTTGACAGGAATAAGTAAAGCAATTCCTAGCCACATAAGACAACGAAGTTAATCGATCGTTTTCGATTTGGTTGAAGCTTTTCTAGTGATATTTTTTACCTAGATTATTTTTGAAAAAAATAAACTCGTGTAATAATGGTATTAATGAACGAAAATAATTTTAGAGCCAGGACGGTTTGTTTGATCGGTATGAAGCCTTCGGCAGAGTAAAAATAGTAGTTTTGTTCATTCCAAAAAAGTATACACTGTAAAAAAATTTAAAAAAAAGATAAAATAATAGAATAAAAAAAACTATTTCAAAATAATTATGTTTTTGCCTGCATAATCTACAAAAAGTTAGCTAAACTTTGATGGTTGTTGGATCATGGAGTAAAATGAAGTTTAATAGTTCAAATTTTGTGAAGAAATTTTTTTTGCCTGTTCATTTGATTAGTATAGACTCGTTGGTAAAGTTGCAGATAGTAATTTTGTTCTTAAAAAACAGAAAAAAAGTTGAAATATAAATAAAAAAATAATAACTATTATTATTACTCTATACATAATAAGTCTTCGTAAAAATCATACAGACAGGTTTAATGAGTATTTATTTTCAACTTAAAGGCATTATTATAAATTATAAATTGAATATCTTGATAAACCTCAATTTTGAAAAATCTATTTATTATGAAAACCACAAGAGGTTACCTAAAATTTAGAAAATATTTTTTTTAAAGATTTTTCACAGTGTACACTTTTTTTTGAAAGAAAATAATACCATCTGCAACTTTGCCAAAGACACAATACCGATAAATCCAACCGTTTTGGCCCCAAAAATATTTGTTATCCTCAACAGATGGTGGGCGATCTTACCCCGCTGGTGGGCGGGCTTACCCCGCATGAAAAAGATCTGCACATTTTCAATGCTCTTTTTAAATTGAAGAAAAAGCTAGAAAATAAATAAAAATATTTCAGTACTTATTTTTTAGATGCGGGTATTGAATAGAAGAGCATCTTAGCATAGAAAAAATTAAATTGCAGCCGCAACCTTTTTTTCTATAAACAGAATTGCTTAAGGGGGCGGTCTTACCCTGCTTACCCCTAGTTTGTTTCTGTTCTCTAAGGTTAAGCGCCTAGAGCCAACATGGTTGATAGAACAATGACACAGATCAATGAGTTCTCAATGTGCTCCTAACTCCGGTGCAAATAAGTTTCTCTTTCTTCTTACCAACGCAACGGGGTGATAATTAGCGCTTAACCCTACGGTGGAACAATAACCACTGCAGCTTTGGGAACTGTCGACATGGTGAAAAGGGAAATGATGCTACCTGGGTTCTGGCATACTGTACCTACACAGATACGTTACACGGGTGAAACTGTAAAACTAATGAAAGTTTACCCTTCTTTCCGCTTTAACGAAAGTGAAAATGGTCGTGTCTCGACACGTCGTTCATTTTTGACAATTCTCGGGTGTTCTGTGGCAACAAGCAGATCTCGTTTTTTCGTTTCGCAACATGGAATCAATGTGGAAATAAACACTTGTTTAAAGCAGCAAAAAACTTTAGTGTTGTTAAACGTGGCTCCCTGTTGGAAGTATTTTGAACTTAATTGTTTTGTGGAATTGAAAAACAAATAAAATTACACAAATTTTTCAAAATTAATCAAATTTTATTCACAGCAACACTGAGCAGCTGTACAGAAAAACTGTCTGAGAATGAATTGTAGGGTTCAAATTTTTAATAAAAACTAAATTTGAGTTTGAAAAAATTGTTTATAAAAAATTTGAGGTTGTAGTGAGTATGATTCTAATGATAATTTCAAATCATAATGCTCTTGACGACTAACTTTCTAAATGTATACGTTTTTGAGATATATCCAAAAATAATTTGGCAAATATGAGCGTTTTAAGAAAATCCTGCATTTTTGGAATGAATGATCAATATAACTCCCTTCCAGCTGGTCTCGAGTTTCGAAGATACATTGATTTGAATAACGTCTATGCTATAATATATACATCACTTAAGGGGTCATATCTACCAAAAAAAAAATTTTTCTTGTCATTTTCTTCTATTTGCTTAAATCATGCTGAAACTATCCTAGAATCTAAATCTACATCGCCCAAGTACTGATCCAAACTCAAAATTCTTTTAAATCAATTTTTACCGAACAACTTTTATGCTCCAAAATATTATTTTTCGTTTATTTTGGCGATGCTCGTTTTTCTTTTTATTTCTAGGCTTTGTAAACTAGCAGAAGTTATCTATGATCGTTATCGTGTTTCAAATTTGAAGTATAGAGGTCGCTGCATTAAGTTTCGACCGTTATAGCGTCTCTACAGCACGTGTTTACTCACAATTTCCCTTTGTTTAGTCGATCAGCCGTTCTCGTTGTGTACATTCTTTGTTTGAGTTTTTCTATACTTTTTAACTGTGAGTTATATTTAAAAGTACTTAAATATGAGTTACAAGTTTGAGTTTTTCGTGGGATCCGACGCCAACCGCGGCAAAGTCGCTGAGAATCGCATGTCTGATATCGCGAAAGGGACTACATCCACTTCAAATAACAAAAAGGAAGAAGAGGAAAATAAAGCCCAGGAAGGACAACTTTAGGGCGCAGGGATAGCTGAATGAAGGTAAAAAATTATTAGTGGCTTTATTATTGTGATTCTTTAGATTTGGAGCATTTTGAAACTTTAAACGCGTTTTTCTCAAAACCATGTTTTCAAAATCGGCGAGCAGTAGAACTGAAAAAGTTTACATGCGATTGACTTAAAATTTTAACTGTAGCTTTTTCATTAGATAATCTAGTGAAGTACACACGATTTTGGTGAATGATTAACAACAACAAAAGTTATAAACAATTAAAGTCGATTTTTTTTTGTCCCAAAAATCTTTTTTTCTTCTAACCGTTATCATTTTGCGAAGAAAAATTCTAAAAATATAATCATGTGTACTGCACTAGCGAAAAAAAATTATTTGGTTATAGGTGACGTTGGGCACGACTTCTACTGCTCGCCGCGGAAGAACTTTTGAAAAAGCGGTTCTCGGCAATCACTGCACAGCCGCCATTTTGTAAAAAAAAGTTAGCAATAAAAATATTTTTTCTATTCTGCAAGAGTTGCCTAATCCAATTATATATTATTTACATACCTTACATCTCAAATGCCATGTACAAAAAAATCATGAAAAAGCCTTGTTTTTCGAGCATTTGGTAGATATTACCCCTTAAAAAAATTATGTTTCAAAGAAGAGTTGGGAAGAGAGTAGAGACTATAATATAGTGATATAAACTAGAATAAGTGGAATGGACTAAAATAAGTAAAATGGACTACAATAAACATAATAGAATGAATTAAAACGAATCGAATAATAAACGGAATGTACTAAAATAAGTGGAATAAACTGAAATAAGCGGAAAGTAGAGTAGAGTAGAGTAGAGTAGAGTAGAGTAGAATAGAGTAGAGTAGAGTAGAGTAGAGTAGAGTAGAGTAGAGTAGAGTAGAGTAGAGTAGAGTAGAGTAGAGTAGAGTAGAGTAGAGTAGAGTAGAGTAGAGTAGAGTAGAGTAGAGTAGAGTAGAGTAGAGTAGAGTAGTGCAGAGTAGAGTAGAAGTAGAGTAGAATAGAGGTAAGGGTAGAAGTTGAAGTAGAAGTAGAAGCATAAGTAGTAGTAGAGTAGAGTAGAGTAGAGTAGAATAGAAGTAGAAGTAGAAGTAGAAGAAGAAGTAGAAGTAGAAGTAGAAGTAGAAGTAGAAGTAGAAGTAGAAGTAGAAGAATCAGAAGTAGAAGAATTAGAAGTAGAAGTAGTGTAGAAGTAGAGTAGAAGTAGCGTAGAAGTAGAGTAGAAGTAGAAGTAGAAGTAGAAGTAGAAGTAGAAGTAGGAGTAGAAGTAGAAGAATTAGAAGTAGAAGAATTAGAAGTAGAAGTAGTGTAGAAGTAGAGTAGAAGTAGCGTAGAAGTAGAGTAGAAGTAGAGTAGAAGTAGAGTAGAAGTAGAGTAGAAGTAGAGTAGAATAGAGTAGAGTAGAATATAATAGAAGTAGAAGTAGAGTAGAGTAGAGTAGAGTAGAGTAGAGTAGAAGTAGAGTAGAATAGAGCTAGGGGAGAAGTTGAAGTAGAAGTCGAAGTAGAAGCATAAGTAGGAGTAAAGTAGAAGTAGAAGTAGAAGTAGAAGTAGAAGTAGAAGTAGAAGTAGAAGTAGAAGTAGAAGTAGAAGTAGAAGTAGAAGTAGAAGTAGAAGTAGAAGTAGAAGTAGAAGTAGAAGTAGAAGTAGAAGTAGAAGTAGAAGTAGAAGTAGAAGTAGAAGAATTAGAAGTAGAAGAGTTAGAAGTAGAAGTAGTGTAGAAGTAGAGTAGAAGTAGCGTAGAAGTAGAGTAGAAGTAGAGTAGAAGTAGAGTAGAAGTAGAGTAGAAGTAGAGTAGAAGTAGAGTAGAAGTAGAGTAGAAGTAGAGTAGAAGTAGAGTAGAATAGAGTAGAGTAGAATATAATAGAAGTAGAAGTAGAGTAGAGTAGAGTAGAGTAGAGTAGAGTAGAAGTAGAGTAGAATAGAGCTAGGGGAGAAGTTGAAGTAGAAGTCGAAGTAGAAGCATAAGTAGGAGTAAAGTAGAAGTAGAAGTAGAAGTAGAAGTAGAAGTAGAAGTAGAAGTAGAAGTAGAAGTAGAAGTAGAAGTAGAAGTAGAAGTAAAAGTAGAAGTAGAAGTAGAAGTAGAAGTAGAAGTAGAAGTAGAAGTAGAAGTAAAGGAGAAGTAGAAGTAGAAGTAGAAGTAGAAGTAGAAGTAGAAGTAGAAGTAGAAGTAGAAGTAGAAGTAGAAGTAGAAGTAGAAGTAGAAGTAGAAGTAGAAGCAGAAGTAGAAATAGAAATAAAATAGAAATAGATAAAATAGAGTAGAGTGGAAATAAGTAAAAATTAGAGGAAACTAAATGAAATTCAGTGTTACTAAAAAATCAATAAACATATCAACACAGAAGTATCAAAATGCAACGTCTGCAAATGAAAAGCCAATAATCGTTTAGAAAGATGAATTCAATTTGGCAGTTTTTTACTCCCACTAAAGCAATACACCACTTCAAGGCAACCCAAATGAAACTATTCAACACCGTGCGACTTGATTTGCATATGTGTCTTTCCAATGGTGCATGCAGCGGGCACGGCCAGGCCACTCCGGTTGTATCTTCTGTTAAACAAGCTGCCATGGAATCTGCAGTTCTGTGATGCCGTTTCTTGCCACTTGCTTAGCAATGAATAAGACGGCCGTCTTGCACCGGGGAAAGAAGCAAGCAGTTCGAAACGTTCGTTATATCGGTAGATTTGAATTATTTAGTGATGCATTTGTGCACTTTTATTATTCATTGAATTTGCAGCATGATTGCAATCATCATCGGCTGCTCTGTTGCCGCCCGTTCTGTGTTTCTTCTTCAGCTGTTACCTGCCTGAGAAAACATTCAATTCCGAAACCTGTGCCGAAGAATGATTTAAATTTTTACCTTCCTTCGGCAGGCAATCCGTTTTTTTCCTTTTTCACACTCAGCACAGTCCGGAACAAGCGGAATCGGAAGCCGAACGAGATACACTTTCGCCAACGGTAATTTATACATTATGCAACCTTCGACGCTAGGAAGTGCCAAATATGCAGGCAACCTCCCTGCAATCCGGAGAAAACGTGTGATCATTGCGAAAGATCATAAAATTTTTATCGCCATTTCCATCAGTTGTTTTTACGGCTACTCGCCTTGGCGCGAATTGTTTTTTTTTTCAGAGTAAGAGGAGCTTGAGAGAATAAAAATTTTATTCGGTGCATTGCCTAAATGGAAATGAAATTTTCGATTCTAAAGTGACGAGGATAGCTGCGTGCAAAAAGCAGAGTATATTTCCAATTATATTATGTTTTAGAAAAGAGAAGAAAACTTCGTTTGATAGGAAAGCTTTTAAGTAGCAGTTAGGCTAAGTTCAATTCAGCGTGTTAGTAAGTAATTTTCTCTTTCGTTTCTCTTTCGTGGAAGCCGGTTAAGAATTTGGAAACATAGTGTTAGATCACTCCAGCGAACAGCAACAAACTGCTAGGGTTGAAAATTGCCTCTAATGCCAGAGCTTTCCCCGTATCATTTCATTCCACAAAGCTCATTTGAAACGATGAATTCCCCGACAACCCAATCGGGATCTCTGTTTCCCGTCGGTTCTGATTTCTTGATTGATGTGGAAAATGAGTCTGCAAGCGCGCTGCTATGCGTATCTCTAACAAAACCGAAACAGTCACAGAAAATCTAATTAGAAGCGTTTTTCGCATTTCAAAATTCCGATGGTGAAGCGCACCGCACCGCTATTTCTTTACGGGGCATGACGACAGAAGGCTATCTAGTTTCGTATCTGGTGGGTAATGCTGCTAAGGTTAACCAAAAGAAGGCCGCTTCACGGTATATTGAAATCAGGACGTCTCGTGGAATATAAATTTATAAAATTAGGAAAACTGTTACGAATGGAAATATTCTACTGTGAAGTATGCGCTTGGTACTTTCTGGTCTATGCACAGCAGCTGGAAAGTTTCCATTTCGTTAAAAACAGAAAACTTAGACGAAGAACCGAAGAACTCGGTCCGCTATAGAGTGATAGAACCACTTACCTTGCAGATAGGAACGCTCGGAACGTCCCCAGGAGACCGGCACGCCTCGCCTGTCGGTAGCAGGCAAAATCGGCCCCCCGGATGCCTTGCAAATCGCCGGTGTACGGTTCGTTAAGTGCCGCCATCCGCAACTGTTGAATATTAAATGAGAATGCGTTCAGATGGCGCTCGAAAATCAACCTAAAGACTAACAGAAGCACGGTTTGTTAATTTGTTTTATATTGTTTTGCTCTTGACTGCCCTCCGGGCTGGCTGGCAGTACCGAGAAAAATCTTCTCCACAAGGTAAAATAATCGAACGCGGCGGTGAAAAAACTTTGTTGATTCAATGATGTTAGGAGGTTGAGTTTTCATTCGCTGCCAGCCTGGGTGGCAGTTGGCATTTGACTTAGGAGATACTCAGCGTGAGAGAGGGAGACAGTTACTGGAAACAATAGTAAAATTATTTATAAACCAAATAATCCTACAAATGTAAAGAGTGCTATGCTACGAAAATGTAAAAGAAGCGAAAAGAATTGGAAATATTTCGTTGATGCAAAATTTGCCTGCAAAACAGTTTAATTCGTGATGCTGAAATAATGATGCGGGTATATTGCACAGATGCTTGATGACTTTTTTTATATTCGTCCTTTTTACAGGGAAAAAATACAGTTTAATGAAGTGGGATTATTTGTAAAATCGGAACATAAAAATAAAGCTGGTGTTCCTTTTCACTTCTTCTTGCGTTTGCTGGGATGTGTCTGAATTTGTTTTGTTTTTTTCAACTAAACCCGTGATTTCATTGACAAAAAAATAAAATGGTTTCTAAAATGCTTAAGTCCAAATTTTCTTGTGTGTGTCAATTTATCGCCACTAAAGGATACCCTAATGTATGAAACCATTCTGGCGAACGAAGGGAGTTTTATGAATGCAAACAACAAACGACTAGGAGAAGGGTAAGGGGGCAACATATTAATATCATTACCATCTTGGGGTACCACTGCACCGTTTTCCACCACCCACAGACACCAGCGGAGAAGAAGTTCGGTGAAATGAGAGTTTTCGGTTTTTCAGTTCATATTTTTGGGTGAGGATCAAAGATAAGATTGAGAAAAAGACATTGCGATGAGAGACAAGTTTTCTAGGGATTCCAGAGAACAAAAAAATGCATTTTTTTTGCTTTTTACACACAAAGTTCGCAGATATTGGTGCTGTAAAAAAGGAGGTTGAAATGGGAGTGTGATAAAAAGGGCGATGGGCAAAGGCAAAAAGCCAAACCAAAGGGATGGTGAGCAGGTCGTTATCTTGAATTGTAATTGCGGGAATTCAATTATTTTAATCGCGATTCTAATGACGGTGGCAGAATTTAAAATAAAAAAAGACATTCGATTTTATGCTACTAGCGCGTAGCGAGTAGAAAAGTGCCAAGGAACGAGCGTTTTAGCTGGTGCTTTTCTTGAGTGCTTTTTTTGCTGATGATGGTGAAGATGATGATGCTATCGTGGCCTGCGCCGTACTGCGATTGTGTGTGGGCCCATGATTGGGTGGCGAAAAGGAATCAGGATCTCGGTACGGAGATGTGAAATAGCGGAAATATAATCGTAATTGATCGGCCATAATTGGAAGTGGATGTCGGTGGGAAGGAAACTCAAGTTCTACCGAAGGGGGAAGCAGAATTTCCAGCTCATTGGTTCGAAGTTGTGGCGGAATTAAAAATTCCAAGAATGCGCCGCGATGGAACGAGGCGACTTTAAATCGACCGGCCGAAGCTGCCGTTATTATGAGTAAATTGCTCCGTTGGCAAAGCTATAAGGAAGATATTATCCCTTTCGGGAAGCTTTTGTACCAGTTTGATAAGCACTTTTTGTGTGAGCATACATAATAATAAAATTTGGTTGTCATGCAGAATCTAGTAGTGTTGGCAGATGGTGTTTTTCCCTTTGTAAATGCTCAATTGTTCCATTAAAATTGTTTGGATCGCTTTCGAGGAGCTGTGATCACTTTTATCCTAAATAGGATAGGGAACGGCTCAAGCAGTGGCGCCTATTTTAATCACTCGAAGAAAACAGACCTTAAACTCCTGGATTTTGATCAATATCGAAAATTTCAATGATGGAAACGAAAACTTTGATTGTCTAGCTGTCTTACGAATATAAGAAATACCGTTTATTACAAAGAAATCACACAGAAATCACCATTCGAAACAAATCGACCTATATTGCAGCCATTCAGCAGCCATTCAGCAGCCACTTCGGGTGCTGAAAAAAACGCCTGCAAAACAGATGGAAACTGCTTAAAATAGGTTCGGGGTGATTGATTATTAATTGATTATTGTTAATGTTTGCTAACTTAGTTTTACAATCTGAAAACAAGTTCTGACAGAGAAAAAGATAGAGAACAGATTGATATACTTCTGTTTGAATTTCACCCAACACATTTCGAATATTTCGTCTCAATACACAGGCGGTTCCTGAAGCTGCTTAGAATATGTCCCCGCCCCTAAATGCTTTTCAGCGTCGAAAACAGAACAGTGAAAAGAGCTTAAATATATCACCGTTTACTATAACCAGACAAAATGATCAGTTTTAATCAAAATGGAAGAATGTTTCATACATCAGGTAGTATTTGAGTCAAGGTGAAGCCTCGCTATTTAAATAAGTTAAGCCTTTAAAACAAACTGGCTTTCCAAAAACGGCGCGTCTCTGAAGGGTGAAGTTATTACTATCTTATGGCCAATATCGAGACACTCCTAGTCAATTAACATAGTCAAAAAGGCATATCCAGTTTATTTTGATTGAGTAAAATATCCCATGAAATCATTGTTTTATACAAAGAAAAATGCTATGTTAACTTATAGTATTTTGTTCGAGGAATTAGATTACTGCGTCTAAGGATGAGAACGGTTTTAGCATATCTCAATTGTGGTACGTGTCATGCAGGATGATCAGCCACCACTATTGATCGAGTGATAGGTTGGTCACCTAAACACAATGTGTGTAATAAACCCTTTTTCTAGAGTCTTCAACAAAATCGAAGACAATTTAATGGGTCTAAAAGATTTTGGGTTTGTCCTCTTTCATTTGTCCACTTTCGGTATAAGCATAACCCGCACTGACCTTTATTTCAATGGAATATAGTTTAGACTTAAGGTAGCTCAGGCTTAAAATCTTCTTTAGTAACGTTAGCGGTGTTGCTTCACTAACAATACTGGGATTATTAAGTCAACACCTGCAGATTTGAATAAAAAGATATGTTTGAAGCTGAGACACCTTTCTTCCAGGATCTGACGGAATTTCCAAAGGGGTTGTCTCCTACTTCATACCGAGTTAATTTGAGGTTCAATTGTTTTAAATATTCAGTGGTGTGTGTCAACAGTGAATTTCACGATAACAGAGCTTCGATCTATTTTGTCTTATTTTCTAAAGAAAAGGATGCCACTATAACTGTTTGGAAATTCCGAATGTTTTTTTTAAATGAAATACAGGAATTATACCAAGGAAAATCAGAAAAACTACTGTCAAAGTCAGACCGAATACAGAAGTTTCATTTATATGTTACTAGCGTTAATTTGTTTTTATGGATTTTTGACTGTTCTTGAGTAATATCTGACGATCAATAATGTAGATACACGAACCTTGCTAACAAAAATGTCTTTTTTTCGTTGTATCTAAAATTTTTCTTAATTTATCGAAAACTTTTCTCTAACTATTTTTTTAAACCAAACCGTTTCATATTCCGTTTTTGCTATAATATTGCTCTTACTTATTTTGTTTCCCAGTAGGTGATTTTTTTTTAGAACTGAGTCGCGCGTAATGCTTCGGTGTAAACGCGTACCCAACCCGGGTGAAGCTGCTCATCTATGGGGTTTCGTAGTGTAGTGACCCTTTAGTCAGAGTAAATTTCGTTCGGTCGTGATTAAATTAATGACAACGCGATGTTTTTCGAAGAACCGCATCCGCTGAAGTGCGTTTGACTTCTGGAAGATATTCTTTGATATTTCGGGTGGTGGATAGCTTTTCCGTGCGCGTCGTATACGATCGCGTCGTTTGACATCTATACAAAGCGGAAGCTACTGAATCCCGAGTTGCTATATACGTGGTTCTCTGTGCAACTCTACTAGCTCAGATCCATCACGGAGGAGCAACTACGAAATGTGCGGTCGTTCAAGCTCAAGGTATTTTTTTTTTCAAAACTTACAGACTTTCGATAAACTGAAACTGAAATTTTGTGGATGGTATGATTCGCTATGATGCTTTCAGAAAAAATGATATAGAATTGACAACTTTTTTTGTGGCATTTTTGTGGTAGAACATCTCTATTTTAGACACAAATAGTGCACTGAAAAAAATATAGTTTTAACAGCTAAATTGCTACAGTAAGTAAGGGCAGTTGAATAATTGGTTTAAATAGTTATAGGGTTATTGTGAAGTTATAGTGAAAAATTATAGTGGAGTTATAGTGAAAAATACAGCTTTCAACTTTCGTCATAGTTCGGAATGATTTTACTTTATATGCATGGTAGTCAACCTTATCCCAAGGTTTTCTTAGCAACGATTTCACTAATTTTACCATAGCATAGCATGGCATATGGGTTTGTACACATCATAAATGGCTATCCAATGATTAGTCTAGGAAAATACAATAATAATAACACTGGTTGACATAAGCGAAAAATAAGGTACCCATCAAGGTCAAAATCAGACTTCCTGAAATCTCGCTCGCACAAAGAAGAGACAGTGTGCTTTGCGCTACAAGTCTCGTTTCTCATTCAGTCGCTTCGTGCTGTGTGCAGCGTGCGAGCGAGAAAACTTACCATCCGTACGAGCCACGTCTCGTCGCATGGGAATTTTTATTGCGACGTACACGAAGATATCTCGTCTCTCAACTTAACGAGTGCGGTGCATGGGCGTCGCGTACTTGAGACAGCTTGCGTGCAAATTCTCGTGAGCTCGTCTCGCGAGCTTGCCTCGCATGTTGCTTTGTGCTAATGGTGCGAGAAGGAATTTGATTTTGCGCAGAAGGAAACAGGCAGGGGATTTCATGTTTTTTTCATTTACCGTGTTATAGCAGCATGCATCAAAACACCGTTAGAATAATCAATGATATAACCTAGTTCATTTATTTATCAATTCAAAATTCTATGAATAATTCATCCGACTTTTGTTAACATGAATTAAGAACGTTTTGTTACTATACTTATTAAGCTAACGGTACGAAAATGCACCGGATGCAGAGTGTTACGTTGGTTAAAAGAAGTGTTCCTTTCGTCGGTTTAGATGTCATTGACTATCTTATGATAGAACTCTGTTTTGTAGTTCTAAGGATAAAAAATGTGGTTTGAAATTACAACATAAGTTTTTCGGGAGTTAAAAATAGTAAAACCATTGAAATTGTTTATATTTTCTAGTACATGTTGATGTTGGATAGAATTTTCGAATTGAGTACACTAAAGTCGCTTTTTATGCGGGGGATACATGCCGCGTAAAAAACCGCGTAAATTCTGGAATCCGCGTAAAAAAACCCGCGTAAATTCTGCAATCCGAGTGAAGAGAAACCGAAATCCGCAAGAAAAAAAAAATACCGCGTAAATTCCGGAATTCACGTAAAAAAACCGCGTAAAAGCGACCTTAGTGTATAGATATTGCAAATCAGGTTCTGAAGGTTCGTGATAATCTAATCGTAGTAATATAGTTTTGTGAATTCTTCCGATTAATACACCTTCAGAAGGGTCTGACGGCATATATCGTATGTAGGTACGGTAGGCAGCCTATACACCAGAGTAGCGAACCTATACATTAGAGAAATGACAAGACACTCACCGTTAAGGCAACTGTCAATATCAAAACGGGCGAGCTGTATAAATTTGCATTGCCGTTATCCGTTTTGATGTTGACAGTTGCCTTAACGGTGAGTGTCTTGTCATTTCTCTAATGTATAGGTTCGCTACACCAGAGAGACGCAGAGACACTCACCGTTAAGGCAACTGTCAACATCAAAACGGATAACGGCAATGCAAAATTATACAGCTCGCCCGTTTTGATGTTGACAGTTTCCTCAACGGTGAGTGCTTTGTCATTTCTCTAATATACAGTTTTACTAAGGTACAGTACGGGCGTCTCGCTCAGTTCGTAAAGCGATAAGACAACGTGTGGTGCGCCGCAGTCTTTTACCGAAGAAAAAAAGGAAAGGAAACCTCTCGTCGTTTCAGCGCGTGTACAGGAAGTCTGTGCACACGAGAAAGTCTCACGAGCTGTAGCGCACGAGCTGTATCAAGTATGTACAGTACGGGCGTCTCGCTCAGTTCGTAGTGCGATGAAACATCGCCTTGCGCATCGCAATCCGAACCGAAAGAGAAGCGAAAGAGCAACCTGCAAATTGCATGTGACGTGTCTCGTCTCGTCGCACATGCATGGAAATTCTACGAGCGAGAGAAAGATTTCTCTCGTCGCTTGAAAAAAAAAGCGCGTGCACGGGAAGTCTGGTCAAAATAGTTGCCCTAAAGCGATTCTAGCGGACTCAGGATGATGCTTAGAGACCGGAAATCAACTCCAGACGCCATTTTGAAATTTTGAACGATTTCACTGACCAGACGAACCGGAAGTCACCATGTTGAATTTCAAAATGGCGTGTGAAATTGACTTCCGGTCTCTAGGTATCATCCCGAATCCAGAAATAGCCATATTTCCCAAGCAACAACTGAAACATAATAAAAAAATAAATCATGATTATTTGTTGCACTAATGAAATTCTGAGGTTTCAATAAACATCTTATGTTACTACGATGAGATTGTAAAGATACAAGCAACAACTAAAGTTGCATCGCTGTTTCAAAAAATTCTACACCAACAACGTAATTCGCGATGTTGGATTTGTTGTTGAAACGTGTAAACGGCATTTGAAAACCTAACCTTCACTGGATAGATTTAGTGGGCAGAGCATATAAGTTGCCAGCGTGATGCTCGCGACATACACAAAGCAAGCACACAACAATACTTCTGAAGTTGCTTTTATGTTTGCAAACTTTGCACAGCAAATTTCGGTCGATCGTTCGCTTAATATTTGTTTTTAAGATGAGGTTAACGCAGTACGTAACTTTTTGCTGAGGTTCATACTGATGTTCATGTCTTTACGTCGCAAGGCGATTAATTCACATCCGGAATTGTTACTGTGATGAAAAACCCATTTTCTTTACAGCGCTTGTTGCAAATTTTATTATCTTTACAACGCAAGAGAGGAAAATATTACACCGTTGTAATGTTTAAAATGTTAAATAAAGTTAATAACGTTGCCCATAATAAATGACCTTCCATTTTATTGCATGGTAACCTCTAAAATTTGGATTAGAAGTCATCTAAAAAAATATTTTCACAATTCGGGAGACTAATGTGGGTTTCCAAAATGAAATTAAATAGAGTGCTTTGAATTTTATTATCACGCTGAGGTGCTGATGAATTAAAAAAGCAAAATTAAAAACTGAAAATGAGCACGAATATTGCATGAGGCAAAATAAAAAACTGAGACATAAACTTGCAAGCGTTTTCACAGCAGACGACGTAAATAGTAAAAACATGAACATCGAATAAAAATTGATAACTGGAGTTGAATCCTCATCAAATCTCTGGAAATAATCAAAGATCAATCGCTATACTGACAATTTTTTGTTTACCACAACGACATGTATCAGCCATATTTGAATCTTTTCCAGATACGTAAAATTGCCGCTGGGCTCGTTGTAGGTCTCTGGACGTAGTTCGGATTCCAAAAGTATTCTTATGAGGAGGTATTTAGTCAATTTTGGCTGTTTCCTAGAAACCGGAAGTTACCATCTTGAATTTCAAAATGGAATCTGAAGTTGAATTCCGCTCTCTAAGCATCATCTCGATTCCCGAAAATACTCATATGAGGTATCAATTGTAATTGTACTGATAGTGTTGTCAAAGAGTCATGAAATTCTTCAGTTTCGGAACGTATCCCCGGAAACCGGATTTTCGCAAATGAAAAAACCGCTGACACTGATTCTCTAAGCATCATCTCGGTTCCCGAAAGTACTCATATGAGGTATCAATTTTAATTGTACTAATAATAGGGTAACGGGGGTATTTTGGCCCACATGCATATTTTGGCCCACTCGTTAACATTTTACGCATTTTATCTGATAAATTCAATGAATATTAGAAAACTATGCATGCATCATTTGAATAACACACCTAAGAATCAAACTACACTATAATTTTCGGCAAAAAACTGACTCTAGCAAGCATTATTTTGGAATTAGTTCATACATATTCAAAGTCATGGCTAAGTCAACCCAATACCAAGAGGAAGTGGTAAAATATAGTCAACGTCCAGAAGCTATTGTAACAAATAGGTATGCTTTCAAAGCAATTCGTTGTTGTAGTAACTTCAACAAAATATCATAGAAACAGTTTGCATACTCTAACAAGTTGGAAAAAGGTAAAACAGTAATTTAAGGCATGGCCGAAATGTGTAGGTCTCTTTCTAAGGCGAATATATTTTGGCCATGCCAAGTTTTGACAGCGATTTGTTTGCCATTCGGCAGTTCCGCGCTGAACAAAGAAACAGCTTGTGACCATTTACAGGTAATTACTTCTTAATTTATCACATTTAACGATATGAAATTGGCTTAAAATGCCTGTCAAACCGCTATAAACCTTATCTTTTCATTTTTAGATGCCTTAAATCGCAGCAGAAGGATGTCCTACTCAAACCCACTATTTCTGCTCTAAAAATACCGATGATGATCTAAAACATAAATAATCCGAAATGTTTCCATACACGGCTCTAAGTATAGAGATGGGCGAAAATAAAAATTTGGTGGACCAAAATATGTTTTTAGTACTTCGTAGAAATTGTGATATTTCTAGGATATTTTTCAATATATTGCATTGTTGAACGATGTATGTTAAAATAGACACTTAGCTCTTGGTATGGTATGATAGAGTAAGTTGTTATGTAGAAAAATTGTGTTTGTTTTTAATAAATTGTGCGATCACTTTCCAAAGCTGGCCAAAATACCCCCGTTACCCTATTGTCAATGATTCATAAAAATTTTCAGTGTCGGAACATGTCCCCGGAAAACCGGATTTTCGCAAATTGAAAAAACCGCTGACACTGATTTCAAAGTAGATAAGTTAAAGAATATTTTGATGCTAAAACTACTAAAATCGGATGAAATTTGCCAAAATTATATAAATTTGAATTCGTGGGTACCCGGGTACCCCGTCGGGCATGTAAGGGCGTTTTTTTGTCGAGCACATAATGATAAATAAAGCTAATAAAAGCTAATTGAAAAGGTTTGACTCAGAAGTACGTCCTCCGACAACCTTTCAAGGGTGCAAAAGGAAAGTTCAAATCAGGAACATATAATAAGTTTTGTCCAATATCGAATGCTTATTCTTGGTTAGTTTGTAACAGATTTCTTTCGTTTTTGTAACAATCGATTAGGAAATTATCACGATGCAGAGAATTAACATTTCTATGACATAAACCATTGTACTATTGAAAAATGTCGATCCATGTTAAAAACGCAGATTTCAACCAACCATAGCTGACATCAAGGTCAAATACTATACAATATGGATATTTTCTGCCTATAATCGCATACCAGTCCCACCTACATTCTTGTCGTTTTTATAGAGAAGTTATGGTAAATCTCTATCTCATAATATTATGTCGAAAATATGGGAATAAACCACGCTCAACAACTAAAACAATTTGAGCAAGAAAAATAGCTTTCTCAACATGACGAAAACTAAGATGGGACCGATATGCGATTATAGAAAGTTTCGGAACCAGCATTGTTTACAAAGAGTAATTTCAAAGTCCAAAAACAGCCGGAAAATAGCCTAAAGTAAACAAACGCCATTCAATATGGGTATTTCCGGAATCGAGGTGATGCCCAGAGGCTGAAAATCGGCTCCAGACGCCATTTTGAAATTCAAGATGGTTACTTCCGGTTTCTGAAAATCACCAAATATTGCCCAACATGAGTATTTTCATAATCAGGTTGATGAACAGAGGCCAAAACAGACTACATAAGCTTTTTTGAAATCAGAAGCAGCAAGTTTCGATATCTGATAAAAATCCAGTAATTGCTTATGCGAGTATATGCGGAATCGGGATTATATCCAGATACCCAAAATTAATCCCTATTGCCATTTTGATTGTTATCAGCAGAGATGCCAGATGTTTTTGAAAAATGTCTGCAACTGCTCGAAAAACCGGAAAAATGTGCTCGAAATCTGAAAAAATCTATCCGTGATTCGACAAAAATTCGCTCCCGTAAGCAAAAGTCTGTAAAAATCCACACACATTTTGAAAAAATCTGCGCAAATGTATGGAGACTATGTCAAAAATCTGCAGAAACTGTGGAACTGCAGATATCAGCAAAATAATAAAAATCTGCACATGGACTCTAAAAATCTTCGTTTTACAGACACATTTGGAATCCCTGGTTATCAGAGCCACCACATTATTTATAGAGATTCATTTTATTTGTGTACAAGACAGTCCATCCTATTCTATCTCTCAAATAACACAGTGCAACAATTTTTTTGCCTTGGCTTCTATGTATGATTTTTTGATGAAGTTTGATGCGAAAATAAATTTCCCGGAGTTTGAACATATTTCAACTTAAGGGGCCATTTTGAATTTTTGTGAAACTGGAAATTTTTTATCTTTTTTCGACGCCATTTTGTTTTAAGACTAAATATAAATAACCCTTTTTTGTATTGCAGGGGAATTGGGACAAAATCGACATTTTGCTGACATTTTACGTAGATCAGACACCTACCATTCGATTTCTGAGACTTTTTTAATCAAGATAAGATATTATTTGACTACCACTTTAAGATATTAGCGAATTACCATTAATGTTCAGAAATAATCGATATTATTTTGCTTTGTGAAATACACTAAAACTATGCCAAAACCGGTTTCGTTTCGAATCACCGTTTTGAGCTCAGTTTTTGTCCCATTTAAGATCTGTTTTTTTTTTTTCAAAAGATGGGTAAAAAGATGCTAATATGTGGAGAAACTCTTAGAATTTTGATATTTGGCCTTAAAACAAAATGGCGTCGAAAAAAGATAAAAAATTACCGGTTTCTCAAAAATTCAAAATGGCGCCATTGTTGCCCCTTAAGTTGAAATATATTCAAACTCGGGGAAATTTAGTTTTGCATAAAAATACACAAAAAAATTATATATAGAAGCCGAGGCAGAAAAAACAATCAATTTTTGTTGCAAATCATTGAATAGAATAAATTTGCTTGCATTTGTGGCTTTGCACACAACTCTTCTGATTTTTCAAACATAGTACGAGGCAAGACCAGGAATTCCAAAAGTACAGACTTTTCTACTGCCTTCCCAGAATACTTTTCCTGTTGTTGTGTGTTTGCGACAGCTACCAGCTCTAGCAGTCAGGTAATCACATTGAGAACGTATTCGCAACAAAGCATCACAAAAGGAATGAAACAATGTGCTTCGTGTGTCGATTCGGCATTATTTTGGAGGATGTCTCCGGAATAACGAATGTAAAGGTAAAAAGAATCTGTTTGTTATACAGACAGTGAGCACTACACAAACAACGCATTTCGGTAAACAAACTTCCGGAGACATTTTTCCTCCTTTTTTTTATTTACCTATTACGAATGTCGTGTGATGGCTGTTTTAAAGGCTGTAGGAAGAATAAACGTAAAGAGTAAAATACAGACTGTTCAGCATCTTGTCGACAGCCTTCGTGCAAAGAGAAGCAAACTCGGCAATAGAGCGGTTGTTCACTGAAGGATTTGTTTATCGCATACCGAATGTTATATACAATCATGCATGCCTTCGTTGACATGGGAATAGGGTGAACCGCAAAGCAAAACATTTGTGTATGGGGAACTAGACGGCAACGTTATAGTCGCAAACAAATTTTTTCTGTCAGCTGTCTTCGTTTTGCCAATACCACTACTGTCATATAGAAACGCTCTCGAATGTCACCAAAAAAACTGTCATCACTTGGTACATTTTTTCCCCTGGGTAAGACAATCAATTTGTTAATAATTAATAACTTTCTAAATGTGTTAGTTTTCGGGTTTTTTTTTATCTAGGTGTAGAAAAATTGAACATTAGGTATATGAAAATTTGTATGTTTTGATTTTTTCTTATCAGCGACAACCGTAAAATTGAAGAAATATGAGAACAATATTACACGATCCACTCTTTAAGAGCAAAGAAATTGGCCGCTAATAATGCAGAAGTAGTTTAGCCTACACTTTATTAAAGTATTGTTGTTCAGAAACCTTTGGTTGTAAAGAAAAACTATTCGATAACTTTTCTACATTTTGTTCAGAATTAGTAAAGGATATACTGCAATTATGATTTTAAGTATCAACTATTAAAACAAATAAAAACTTAATCTTCGCATAAAAAAATTACGAAGTATTGAAAACAGAAAAACTCCATTCTAAGTTATGAAAAACTTTCAGAAATTTATTTACCAAGGAATGTTAGTAATGCCCGATAAACGAATCTCATTAGGTTTTTTGTAACTCAAATTTACTTTGTTGCAATTTGTTCAAACCGTTAAATTGGAAATGTTAATTCCTGTAAATGCACAACTTCAAACTTTGTGTTGGTTTTATTTTGTGGTTTTATCCATGAATTGGACTATATTTAGGACTTCGGCTCATTTGTTATAAAAATAAATTTTTATTTTTTTGTAAGACAACGATAGAAGTTGAAAGTGTCCAGTATTTTTGATACTGGGTGCATTTAAAGCAAAGCCTTGGTGCTATCACCGATCCGGAACTTGACGTTATGTTTATTATACACAGATTTCGAAGCCGAGTGTTTAATGTATAGGACAATTGCGGGGCTAGCGCTACGATCCTACTGACACTAACAGTTTCCCCCGAGCCGAAACAAATAAAAACTTAATCTTCGCATAAAAAAATTACGAAGTATTGAAAACAGAAAAACTCCATTCTAAGTTATGAAAAACTTTCAGAAATTTATTTACCAAGGAATGTTAGTAATGCCCGATAAACGAATCTCATTAGGTTTTTTGTAACTCAAATTTACTTTGTTGCAATTTGTTCAAACCGTTAAATTGGAAATGTTAATTCCTGTAAATGCACAACTTCAAACTTTGTGTTGGTTTTATTTTGTGGTTTTATCCATGAATTGGACTATATTTAGGACTTCGGCTCATTTGTTATAAAAATAAATTTTTATTTTTTTGTAAGACAACGATAGAAGTTGAAAGTGTCCAGTATTTTTGATACTGGGTGCATTTAAAGCAAAGCCTTGGTGCTATCACCGATCCGGAACTTGACGTTATGTTTATTATACACAGATTTCGAAGCCGAGTGTTTAATGTATAGGACAATTGCGGGGCTAGCGCTACGATCCTACTGACACTAACAGTTTCCCCCGAGCCGAAACTCGAATCTACCACAACTGGTCGTACCAACTGAGTGATAAAACCAGGTTTATTTAGTCAATATGTAATTACAATCCAAGTTGAAATCAAGCTTTTGATTTAATTTAGAAGGCAGTTTTAGTTGCCTCATTTCGTTTTTTTTGCAAATGTGAGAGTAACAGGGGAATGAACTCTGTTAACTATTCATAATATTACAAAATTACAAAATTTCACATCAATGGACAACGTAAGTCTAATTCCCTAACGAAAAAAATCATAATATTTGACCCAAATCAACTGCGCTTAAGGAGTGAAAAAACGCTGCATCAATGCAAAACGTCTTCAATAAAAAACTTCCCTATCACATTTCACAGTTGACTTCCGGCTTGCCTAGTCTGTCCCACGGTAACGTGACCTGCAGAGAGCACTTACCCAATTAGACCCTACAAAACTATCAAATGAGCCGCTGGAAAGTGTCAAAAGTGTTTGACGAACATTGAACATTAGGTATATGAAAATTTGTATGTTTTGATTTTTTCTTATCAGCGACAACCGTAAAATTGAAGAAATATGAGAACAATATTACACGATCCACTCTTTAAGAGCAAAGAAATTGGACGCTAATAATGCAGAAGTAGTTTAGCCTACACTTTATTAAAGTATTGTTGTTCAGAAACCTTTGGTTGTAAAGAAAAACTATTCGATAACTTTTCTACATTTTGTTCAGAATTAGTAAAGGATATACTGCAATTATGATTTTAAGTATCAACTATTAAAACAAATGAAAACTTAATCTTCGCATAAAAAAATTACGAAGTATTGAGAACAGAAAAACTCCATTCTAAGTTATGAAAAACTTTCAGAAATTTATTTACTAAGGAATGTTAGTAATGCCCGATAAACGAATCTCATTAGGTTTTTTGTAACTCAAATTTACTTTGTTGCAATTTGTTCAAACCGTTAAATTGGAAATGTCAATTCCTGTAAATGCACAACTTCAAACTTTGTGTTGGTTTTATTTTGTGGTTTTATCCATGAATTGGACTATATTTAGGAACACTTCGGCTCATTTGTTATAAAAATAAATTTTTATTTTTTTGTAAGACAACGATAGAAGTCGAAAGTGTCCAGTATTTTTGATACTGGATGCATTTAAAGCAAAGCCTTGGTGCTATCACCGATCCGGAACTTGACGTTATGTTTCACGTGCTTTTGGCAAAATAATCTCAAGCTCTGGGATGTTGCAATAGTTTTAGATTTAAGATTTTCATGTAGATAATATCAAAATTGTCAGATGAATCGACCAAAATACAAATTATACACAGATTTCGAAGCCGAGTGTTTAATGTATAGGACAATTGCGGGGCTAGCGCTACGATCCTACTGACACTAACAGTTTCCCCCGAGCCGAAACTCGAATCTACCACAACTGGTCTTACCAACTGAGTGATAAAACCAGGTTTATTTAGTCAATATGTAATCACAATCCAAGTTAAAATCAAGCTTTTGATTTAATTTAGAAGGCAGTTTTAGTTGCCTCATTTCGTTTTTTTTTGCAAATGTGAGAGTAACAGGGGAATGAACTCTGTTAACTATTCATAATATTACAAAATTACAAAATTTCACATCAATGGACAACGTAAGTCTAATTCCCTAACAAAAAAAATCATAATATTTGACCCAAATCAACTGCGCTTAAGGAGTGAAAAAACGCTGCATCAATGCAAAACGTCTTCAATAAAAAACTTTCCTATCACATTTCACAGTTGACTTCCGGCTTGCCTAGTCTGTCCCACGGTAACGTGACCTGCAGAGAGCACTTACCCAATTAGACCCTACAAAACTATCAAATGAGCCGCCGGAAAGTGTCAAAAGTGTTAGCCGATGCCCCGACCGTTCCCCGTTCAGTGTTTTTGGGGGTTGGGTATCGGCTAGTTGCGTCCTGCCGACAGGAGCCTCATTGGGTCAAAAGTGTTTTTTCGGATTCCCCCTCCTCGCTAGCAGCTAAAAAGTTAGTAAGGTATATCAGGCTAGAACGAACTGCAAAATGCCGGAAAACAATTTCAGTTCATCTACGGACAGAAATGACTATTATTTCAAAAGTCAGCAGGCAGCAAGCAGGTTCAGCGTAGATGAGAGGGGAGCTGGTAGATTGAGCGGCGGCGGTAAGGTTTGTGGTCTGCGGAATTCCGTCCCTGTCGTCACTTTTGTCGCGTCAAAACGTGCAAAGGCTAGGCTCGGCCGGGAGCGGTAGCGAGTACAGTTTAGTTATTTTGAGCTTCAAGCTTCCAGCCCGCTCGGGTTGGAAAATTATGTCGGCTATAAAATTATCGTTTATTATCATAAATTACAATTCGTCCGTTCGTTGTCGTCGTCCCTGTTGTTTGTCGAGCGGCGTGTGCATTCGGCTTGGCGGGTGTAGAGAAGGAAAAGTTTTGACCGGTTGTCAGATTTGGTGGGATTTAGGCTTTATTTGTGCTTCCGGAGAAAGTATATTTTTCAATTGTTTTTTTTTTGCTTCTTTTCTCTGACGTTTCCGCTTCGGAGGTGCGACGAAAAGTTTCTCGTTATTATTTCGCTGTCGGTTATCAGGCAGCGGTGGCAAATTTTGTGTTTAGTTGAATTTGAGTTGAGACAATAACGCTGTCAGTGCTGTTACATCGTATCTCAGAAGAAAAGTTTTAACGATTTCCATGCGGTGCGTATGAAAAGCATTAAAGTTGGTGAGTTTGCGCTAAGTGTAGTGTTTTCACTACCATCCGTTTCGACTTTTTATAGGCACGCAGAGCAATACACAGGTACGGTTATGGTTTTCCTTGAAATAAAGCGTTTTGATAAATGATCCTACAAAGCAGCTACAAAGGAATGAACATGCTTCTATTTGTAACCAAGGAGGAAAGTTAAATCATATCTAAGCGGAAAGTAAAAACATTCGTGAAGGTGTAACTGAGAACGGAAAACATCGAGCATTGGAGCAGTGCTTTGTGCTACAACAGGTAGCAGCTTGAAAACATATGGCAGGAAGCTAAAAAGTGTTACAAGTGAGGAAGTATAACTACACGCTCAAGACGACTGTAGCACGGTTGGAAACATTCAGGAAATATTTACCGACTCATATTCCGGGGACGCCGTAAACTGGGCATGTAAATATGTACAACAATATTCGCAATGGTGGGTCGTTGGTTAGTGTATTACGAGGGCATTTTGGTCGGACAGGTTAAGATATGAAGGGCGAAAGAGAAAGAAAAGAATGCAACAATACATGAATAACTCGTGTTATAACTGTTAACTCATTCCGGTCGTCTAGAAAGTTGTATTGAGGCGAGACAGAACATGTCCGCTCCACTGTGACAATATCACTATTTGGTAAATATAATATCTGATAATCTATTTTGGTATGTCACTCACGAAAGAAAACGGTTAGCAGAAATGGGATTTTACGGAAGCTTGTCTATTTATGGAGTTGGCAGCACCCTC
Source organism: Wyeomyia smithii (assembly GCF_029784165.1). NCBI lineage: Eukaryota > Metazoa > Arthropoda > Insecta > Diptera > Culicidae > Wyeomyia > Wyeomyia smithii. The sequence goes on from NC_073695.1 coordinate 71,276,026, forward strand.
TCAGTTATCAGATTTCTACTTTGTGGGTTTTTGCTACACTGCTAATTCAAGTATCCTCGCATACTTGAAACTTCAAAATAATAATATACAAACATTGTTTTGATAGTTTTTCTATCTTTATTACTCAAAAGCTCCAGAACCTACAAAGCATTTTTCAAAGAATAAAATGTGTTATTGTAATTATTTTTATTTTATACACTGGAAAAAGTTATTGAAAATTGTGGTGTAGCTTTCTCAAAAACACATATTAGGAGGTCTATACAATATTCTAAAAGTCGTTTCTTTCTGTTTTTTTTCTGTTAACAACTTTTCTATGTTTTCTCTTGAAAATTTTTGTTAAAACCTATAGGACCAAACCCACAAAGATTAACCCGAACTGAGCGGGCGCTGTTGATGAACTAACCGCTTCGAATCTCCTCAAACACAATATATAGTATTCTTTTCTTAATAGATTCGGCATTTGGTGTATTCTCACGAATTGAAGTGGCTAGCACAAATGCAAATTATCACGTGGCTGGAATCGACAAAACGACGGCGAAATCACATTATCTGTGGCTTATCGCGGCGAGCTCGCCGCTGGCAGCCATCATGATCTACGAGATGGACGTAGGACCAAACAGTGTATTCGCTCCTGTTACATGGCTAACGACGGCTGGTATTATCAGCAGCGGCGACGATAATGAAGAGACGTTTTAAATTATAAATATTGGATTATTATTCCAGAAAAATGAAACATAAATTTCAATGACAGCGCTTGTGCCGTAAATTTTCCCGCGCGCTACGAACCACGCGAAGAATGGATGCTGAATGTATACAAAAATTTTATGTTACTGGCTTTTCTCTGAAAAGCCGGGACCCGAGGTGGGTCGGTGGCCGCTTGGGGGAGGTACTGAAGAATGGTCCAATTCGGGGGACTGTCACCTCGCGGTGTAATGCCGAGTTTTTTTTGTTCTCCGTAAGTATGCTGAAATCGAATTGCTATCTCCGATAGTGTTGCGCTGCCGGCCGTAATGAAATATGGATTTTTTTCTGTTGGGTCGGTTTTTGGATTGGGTGAGAGAAGGTGTGACGGAGGAATTTCCCGAGGATATATGCTATGTTGGTAAGAGAGGGTTGTGTTTTTTTCATCGGTACTGTGGTAGAAAAAGGGGGGAAAACTTCGACTTGAAAGTTAGTTGAATCCGTAATTCAAAGGAGAAGTGACAATAGCGAATAATTTATTTCAGGTGTTAACTTACCGTTGGACCCTCAACGGGCTGCGGGATGTTGTTTATTAGATTAGAGGCTTGCAGGTCCGGTCGGGGCGGTGGTATTACCGTGGTTGTGGGAGGCGCTGGTGTTGCGATCGGAACCAGTGTACCAAGCTGAAATTTAAATGGAAATTCGTTAGCGGCTATCGCGTGTGTGCTTTGCAGTAGGGTGACAGCTAAAGTGATAGTGGAAAGGTCACGGTTGGTGAGCTTTATAATCATGGCGCAAATCAGGACTAACTTTGAACACTTTGAGCACTTTGAACAGCTTTTTTTTTTTCATTTGCCGAGTCATTGAATTGTTTTGTTGCAAAACAAGGGCCGATTTAGCTATTTCATTTATCTCGATCTTTCACCGTTTGTGAGTTCACTGAATGAAATCGAATTAAAATTATGCATACAGATTTTTTGAGGGTGTCTAGTTTTATTATTTCAATAGAGCATTTAGAGAAAAATCTTTCAAAATTGATCATTTATCACTGTCGATAATAACTTGAATGTACGTAATGTACGTAAAAAGTTTTTCTCACAGGACTAATAAGGTAATTTATTGTATTCACAAAGAACCTCTATTGTAGTCTCTTTATTGTGTGAACAGAATTTACCCATTGCATAACTACACAACAGAGCTCAGTGCAGTGCTTTAATTGTGTGCCTCTTAAGTATTTATCAAATGAGGGGAGCATTTAGGTAGGAAAGTAGATTGCGTTGTTCGCTTTGTATCTCGAAACTAAATTAATCAGCCCGTAATGTATGTTCGCCCTTCGAATACTAGTATTATTTTTCTATGAGCGGCAGATACACAGCACAAAGCAGACAGAGGAAGTTTGGTAAAATTACTATACGTAGCGTTCATGCTGAGAAAGAAGTGAGTGGAGAATGTCTTCTATAGTATAAAATGTGCTTCACATTGCTCCGGTATCATAGAAAAATGTTCATCAAATCCGAGTATGGGGATCAAATCTTAAGGTTATTCTACACCTCTGGGATAATTTTTCAAAATATCAGCCGACTAGATCCTGAGAAATTCTGAATTTTAGGTTTTAGTTATTAAATTTTAAATAATTCAAATTAGCTTCACGCAATATCACCGAAAATCGTCCAAAAACTTGTCCAAGCCATTCCTAACCAACGTATGTATTTATTGGCGTTGTTACAATCATGAATATTAACCAGTGACCTAACTGCCGGTACCCGGATAACTGTCCGATAAATGGCGCTTGAATATTATCTGTAAATTTTCTGATTTCCAGCTATTTTAAGCATTTACATCCAAAACCAACGACCAGAACAGTTTCATGGCACCACAACTTTAACGTTGAGAACAAAAAACCATAGGTGGAATTAGTTTTACGTTATATGACTCAAAAAAAAAAAAAATAATAATAAGGGACAGAATATGCGGGTACATTTCAAAAGTTCTCGCATATTTTGTCCCATTACATATAAATTCAACCAGCAACCAGCAACCGGCAGTATCACCGGCTATGTAGATTGTTCTACAGAAAAACAACATTAGTTTAGTTAATTGAATGACATACTTCTATATGTCTAAAATTATCCGATGTACACTAATCTGGAGCAAAATTATGTGCTTGCAGTTTGTACCACTATGCAGTGGGACTGTAATGCGGGTACTTTCAATATGGGACAAACACAACTTGGTAATTTTTCCAAGTTTTCCCATACTAAAGTATCAATTTAAGATTTTTTCGGAAAATTTGATAAAAATCAAGGCGATTCCCGATGATAACTCAAAAGTGACAAAAATCAGTATGGGACAGTTATCGAATTAAGATTGTTATTTGGCTAAGTGGCTTCAGCTTAGTTTTAATGTTGCTAGTTTCATCGTTTTTCTCATATAAACTCAGCTTTTCTACAGTTCTCATATGTAAAAGTGTGCCAAAACAACTAAAATACTTTAACAACTGTAGAATTGGCTGTGGCTTTGTCCACCATGTAATAATTCATGAATTTTAAATAAGCTTTTATGGGCTGACTAGCAAATTCACACTTTCACACTTCACTTCATACTATAAATATTTTAATTCATTTCACTATCCTTTACCATATTTCACCAAAGAACTATCAACATTAAAATTAGGGTAGAATGCACTATGAAGCGCTCGCAGAAGATTTCTTGACAACTTAGGGCATTTTTCAATGCTTTTGATTTTGCTTCTGAGACTTCAAGCGCTTTTCACTCCACGTGCTGATTTCTGTTAGTGGCATATTAGCCTCCTGCTTTGGAGCCATTGTTGTTGACCATTGTTGACCATTGACCATTGTTGTGGTGCGTCTTGACCACGGGTTTGTTTGGCAGCATTCCATTCCATTCAACAATAGTAATTTTTACCAAAAATAACATTGAAACCGAGTATTTCAGAACAAGTTTCATCATAAGCGTACATTATATAGATCCTACAATTATTCTACATGGTCAATGTCACTAAAAATTATTAGAAGCGCTGTAAATTGCGTAACTGCTTAATTGGTGCGTTTTTTACAGTTCTCCCTCACAAACGATTTGACGTTTTGAACGATCTGTTGTTTGTTTGTTCGCTCGAATTCACAATGACACACCCGCCGGAAGTATAACTCTCAGTAATCACGTATAAAAGCTAGCATGCAGAAATTAAGTCTTCATTGTATGACATAAGAGGATGGTTTACTGGAAACTGGTTTGACCCACTGCAAGCAGAGCAGCAGCTGGTCCCAGCACAGTAGGGATGAGAGGGCGACGATAGCAAAAACATGTGTTTTTGTTGCAACACTCACTCATTAACAATTTTCATTGTTTGGTGCCAACGTAAAAACCCCGATAACATTCACAAAACGCGATGCCAGACAGGACACAACACTTATTATTCTTATAAAACATAAAAAGGATTTGAAATTACCTTTTTGGTCGACCGGTTTCGCGTCACGATCTTGCCAATTGGTTGGACGATCCCTCTTAAAATCCTTTTCATCTTTTGCAATTACAGTAAGTGTTGTGTCATGTTTTGCGTTGCGTTTCGTAGGTGTTACCCACTCATTCGTTCGCAGCTTTCCACATAAGACGGACCAACAGAGGAAACCGGCGGACCGCACTGCACAGCAGTGCTGAACAAGTCCGTACATGTTAAAGTGATTTTGTCCTGATCTGGCGCGTTCGCTTTCAGCCATTTGGTAACTGCTAATAGTTAAGCGTTTGCTGGTAGCGTGCGTGTATGGCTGTTTGTTTGCTTGTGATATGTGTTGTTTGCTTGCTTGCAGTGTGTGTGAAGAAATAGAGTGCTTTTGTCGATTTTATCACTGTCAAAAAAAATTGGATTTTTTGTGTTGTATTCAATGGAAATTTATAATATTTTGAATAAAATGATACACTTTAATATTTCAATGGAATATAGGTTTAAGATACAAATGAATAAACAAAAAAAAAGTTAGTTCATAATATTTTTCTCTATGGCACTTTCGCAAACTTTCTCACGGGATTATACATGCAATATCTATATGATTTGTACTGCCCATTCTTCAGCATAGTTAGGAGAGTCTAATGCTTGTTCATGTGAAATTGTGGAATCGTTGGATTCATAATTTTTAAATCCGCGTTCGATGACTTTCAAACTGTAGCGCTATTTGAGCTCTCAACAGATCTTCTCTCTCAACTGCTCAAATAATACGTAAATTTTGCTCCACAGTCAATAAAATACGTATTTCAAGGTTCATTTTTCTCCAAATTATGACACAAATAAATTGTAACAGATGTGACACTTGGTTGCCTCAGAAAATTGATCAAATTAGTTCATAAAACTATACACATTCAAGGCACAAGTGAAAATGATGTTTCAAATACACTTTCTACAACTGGAAGAACATTATACTTGAGTTAGATTTTTTTTTGAAAAGCGTGATAAAAACGAAAAAAAAGCGTGAGATTGGGGATTAGTGATAAAAACGACTGTTGATAAAATCTAAAAAGCACTGTAATAGGATAATGTGAATCATTCCGTGTCATCGGTAAATGGCAATTCAAAATGACGATAAATTTACTAGTTTCACTATTGTGGGCACTTTGAGGTGCCCCAAAATTATATGACTGAAGAAGTTAATATGTTTTACCACTCGCCAAAACGCTGCTAACAGCAATAAAAACTACGCAATAAGCATAAAATGTAGTTTTTGCTTTTTTTCTTAGTGTTCATTTCTAGACCGCGCCATTTTTCTTAGTCAACGATTTGTTGTTTTGCTCGCTCGACATAACCACCGGAAGTGTAACTGTCAGTAGTCACTAATAAAAGTTATCATGCAGAAATTTATTTTTCTTTATATAACCCAAAAGGATGGTTTACTAGAAACTGGCTTAAGCGGCAGCTAGCAGAGCAGGAATGAGCAGGCGGCGATAGCAAAAACATGTGTTTTTGCTGCAACACCCGCTCATTTGATCGCAACCTTCCACAGCGTACGGAACGACAGAGGAAACCGACGGACCGCACTGCATAGCATTGCTGAACTTGCCCGGACCAGTTAATGATTCTGTCCGGATCTGGTGTGTTCGCTTTTAGCCGTTTGACCATTGCCAATAGTTATGCATGTACTGGTGATGTGTGCGTATGATTTTTTATTTACTCTTATAATATTTCACTTTATTGACGTAGGTCTACGTCTTACTTTAGTACAGTGGCACGCTGTGGAAAAGTGTAACGAAAATATGGCCTCTTAATATGCATGTTATGCTACTACCACTGAATGGATTTTAAATGTCACGTCAAACGTCAATGTCTTGATCGAAAGGTTTCGAAGATAATAATTAAGATGAAGTTTGTGAAGGTAATATTAAGCATAACTTTTCATTTGCAAACCAATTAAATAATGAACTAAAAACCATCAGAAAAAGCAGCGGCTAACCAATCTTGAGCTCGCTTTCTGTTCGCGACGTTTATTTTAGACCCATGCTGTAAGTGGCAAGCTTATCATTTCTCCTCGCAGAAACACTAGTGTGTAGGCGATTATCGTTCACTGCGCAAATAACTACTCTCACACTGGTGAGCAAAGCGACGCACGATGTACCGAGCGATGACAGTTTTTTGATAAAAAAAAAGAGAAGGAAAGTATCTTCGGTGGATTTGGGCTGTTATCGAAACGCGCTGTTTGTGTTGTGCGAACACGAACGTCTGTATAAAAAACAGCTTCTTCTCTTTTCTACATTCGCAACCACGAAGACATCCTCCAAATAATGCCAACTCGACACACGGAGTACATTTTCCGTTTCCTTTTGTGATGTTCTGTTGCCAATACGTTCTCAATGTGACGCTCACACGTATCACAGACAAATAGCAACAGCAAACACATCCTTAGAAGACAGTAAAAAAGACTGTACCATTGGCATGCCTGATCACTGCAGAGCTTCAACTGTGTGTTTCTTAAATAAATGTTAAATGAGAGGAAAATTAAGGTGGGAAAGTGTATTGCGTTGTTTTCTTTGCATCTCGAAACTGACAAAACAGCCGCCTGTCACGCTTGTTTACTCTTCAAATTCTATCTCATTGATCTCAGCAGTGTACATCGCGGCGTACTTTTCTGTATTCTCTCTAGAGTGATTCACTACTCTTGTTTGGCTCAGCTGTGGTGTAAGTAGCACAACATAGAAAAAAACAGAAAGAAAAGTATAGTGCGAATAATTGCTGCGAACAGCTCTCATGCTGGACAAGAAGCAAACGGTGAATATTCACTCTGTTCTTCTCACATATTGAGGAGAATGCCAAGCATGGTAAGCGGCTCCGCTTTTTTTTAAGTTAAGTCATTTCCCCAGTTTCGCAAGAAAATTTTATTCCGTATGCTATGCGAATATACGAAAAATGTTTTTCATTTCGTGTTGGCAAACAGTAGTTCTACCGATGCACGGAGTAAAAACCTGGCCAAAATTATTTTCGCTGCTATTTAGCAATATTTTGGGAAATATTTAAGTGAGAAGTGGAAGTGGCTGGTTCGAGTATTGTATCAAAGAATAACTCTAAATATCACACACACAACTTAATGTTTACATTTACATAGCCTATGTGTCTTCATTAATGTTAGTGAGCAGATGCAGTAATGCGCTCGTTTGATTAGTTTTCGCAAAACGGGCAGCGAAACAAATCGAAGAATTTACCAGCAAAATGATTTAGTAAAATATCTTCATTTAGAATTATTAATTTGATGTTCACAGACTATATGATGCCTCGTGGAACCTACGTAAATTGGAAAAAGCCTTTTGTACGGAGTGTTATTTACCCGTTATTTACCCGTATTATTGATTCCGTGCATCAAGTTATTTTTAAGTTAACTTAAATTAGTTGAAATTCATTCACTTAACTAATCTCATGTCATCTTTGTTGAGCTGAAACACTGTTTTAAGCGTGAGGCAGGCACCCATCAGGTTTTTTTTTAATTTCCCGTGTACGCGTGAACACTTAACGTCAAAATTCGTCATAAATCTCCGGACGTTACCGAATGAGATATTTGCGAGGATGTGTTCGTGATGTTATGAACTTCCATTCCCCGATGATTATATGATCGGATTCCGCGAGATTTGATAACTTCTTTAATATCGAAAACGCTCGAAAATACGTGAAAATCACTAGTTTCGAAAACTTCTCAAGAGTAGCTATAATTTTTAATTTTGGAATTTCCATCAACCGGTTTATTAGCATTGAACATAAAGAACTCATTTGTTGCAAAATATTGATCAATTGTCATTTTCTTGATGCCTGGCACAACTTGTTACTATAAATGGTTCGATTCCCAAAAAAATCCTTAAAAATTTGTCAATGTTTACAGCGCTCCCAGCATATGATAATACCGTTTAACATTCATCTAGTGATAGCATTTTGTGAAGCATTGATTTAAGCTGCATAAAAGAATATAGCGGCACCAAAAAGCGACAAAAATTTTTTTCTTATTTTGGCCAGCTTTTTGTTCTAGGTACTCCTCTATAATTACAGTCAGGTTTGTTTTCAAGCGGTTTTAAACGCCAATTTTTTACGATGAGTTTTTAATTAACACAGTTTATTTACGCGGAGTTTTGAGCCATCCAAAAACGCATTTGTTTTCTGAACATTGTTATTTTGTATCTCCAAAAATAAAACAGTTATTAAACATATTTCTTAAAATGCATAGTTTTCCAACACAGGTAAAAACGCCAATATCTCAGCCACCCGATAAGATATTAAGGATCTTTTTTGCCTTTCTCCTAGAAAGGTATAGCAATCACTGGAAAAACCAAAGGTATAAAAGTGCTCCAAAGGGTCGAATCTCGTATATCAATCGGCTTAGTTTGACGAGCTGAGCATTTTCTGTATGTGTGTGTGTATGTGTGTGTGTGTATGTGTGTGTGTGTATGTGTGTGTGTGTATGTGTGTGTGTGTGTATGTGTGTGTGTATGTGTGTGTATGTAACGCTCTCCCAATCTCACTCGATTTTCTCAGAGATGGCTGGACCGATTTTCATGAAATTAATTGCAAATGAGAGGTCTAGTTGCCCCATAAGACCCTATTGAATTTCATTGCAATCTGATTTTTAGTTTAGAGGTTATGTTTAAAAATGTGAAAATCACGAAACATCATCATCACAGAAACTACTCAGCCGATTTCAACAAAATTGGTTTTAAAGGAACGAACTACTTAAAAAACCCTTAACTTTTGAGTTTCATGGAGATTGAACGTGTGGTTCAGAAGTTATTTGAAGAAACGTGTTCTGGAGAGTGTTTAATCTCACTCATGTTTCTCAGAGATGGCTGAACCGATTTCCACGAAATTGGTGTCAAATGAAAGGTCTAGCTATCTCATAACACCCTATTGAATTTCAATGTAATCGGTCTGTTACTTTGTCTGTAATGTATCAAAATATGAAAATCACGAAACTTCATTATCTCAAAAAGTACACAACCGATTTGAACAATATTGGTATCAAATGAACGGGCTAGTTAAAGGTTGATTGATGAATTTGATAGTAATTAAACACGTGGTTTAAAAATTGTGAAAAGAAACATGTTCCGGTGACTTTTCAAATTCACTCGTTTTCCCAAAAATGGCTGAACTAATTTCAACAATCTTAGTGTCAAATGAAAAGTTTGGCTTTCCTATAGGTTCCCATTTTGTTTGACTATAATCGTATTTTTATTCCAACCGTTATGTATTAAATTATAAAAACAACGAAATTCTATTATCTCAAAGATCACACGACTTATTTGAACATATCTAGTGTCATTTGAACGGGTTGTCTCTCAAACTCACAAGTAATAAATTTCATAGCAACTAATTAATAATTTTTTTAACTTTTTGCCTTTCTCCTAGAAAGGTATAGCAATCACTTGCAAAACCGAAGATATGAAAGTGCTCCAAAGGGCCGAATGGCATATATCACTCGACTCAGTTCGACGTGCTGAGCATTTTCTGTATGTATGTTTGTGTGCGTGTGTGTGTGTGTGTGTGTGTGTGTGTGTGTGTGTATGTGTTGGTGTGTGTGTATGTCCAGATTTTTATTTTCACTCATTTTTCTCAGAGATGGCTGGACCGATTTTAATGGAATTATATGCAAATGAAAGTTCTAGTTGCGCCATAAGACTCTATTAAATTTCATTGTAATTGGAATTTTAGTTTAGAGGTTTTGTTTAAAAATGTGAAAATCACGAAACATCAATATCTCAGGAACCACACAACCGATTTTAATAGAATTGGTATCAAATGAACGGGCTATTTTAAAAACCCTTGACTTTTGAATTTTATATAGTTTAAACATGTGGTTCTGAAGTTATGAAAAGAAACGTCTTCTGAAGACTGTTCAATTTCACTAATGTTTCTCAGAGATGGCTGGACCGATTTCCACAAAATCAGTGTCATATGAAAGGTTTAGTTACCCCATGAGACCCTATTGATTTTTTTGCAATCGGACTATTTCTTTGCCTGTTATGTTTAAAAATGTGAAATCCAGCTATGAAAAGAAACATATTCCGAAGAATACATAAACTCACTCACTTTTATCAGAGATGGCTGAACCGATTTTCACGAAATTAGTGTCAAATGAAAGGTCTAGCTGACTCATAACACCCTATTAAATTTTACTGTAATCGAACTGTAACTTCGTCTGTAATGTACCGAATTGTGAAAATCACGAAACTTCATTATCTCAGAAACCTCACAACCGATTTGATCAATTGTATTATCAGATGAACAGGCTAGTAAAGGGTTAACTGATGAATTATGATTTAACACGTGGTTTCAAAGTTTGGCTGCCCTATACCCCCCATTTGATTATAATCGAACTTAAGCAACCGTTATGTATTAAATTGTTAATAAAACAACGAAATTCTATTATCTCAAAGATTACACGACTTATTTGAACATTACTAGTGTCATACGAACGAGTCATCTCTCAAACTTACAAATAACAAACTTAATAACAATTTGATATGTGGTTCAAAAGTTATGGAAAGAAAAGAAATTCAAGGGCTATTTAAAACTATACCTGCTTTGATCAATATATGTGGCCTCAATATAATTTAAATGTGGTATCGTACCATTAGAATGTTCTCGGTATCGCTAGTGATTGAATTGTTCGAAAATAAGAGTCATTTCTTTTATTTCGCTCTTTCTTGAGTATTTACATTACGTCAAATTTCATATTTTATACTTCTATTACAACATCAATATTTTAGAACCCATAAAGTGAATACACATTTATTGGATTGAAGCGTTGATGTAAATCTATTTTTACAAATAATAAGTTTGAATGAGAAAGGCTGGATCTGACCGCTAGGTGGATTAATTTAGGTTTTTTCATGTAAGTTTTCGTCTTGAATCCCGCTTAGCAGTAAAAATTTCAGATGGTCAATGGTCTGTGAGTCAAATAATTGAATGCGATGCAGAATCAAACCATGCAGAATATTCAAAAACAACCCCACAAAAATAAAAAAATATATGGAAAAATGTAGGAATCGAACAGATTTGAAAAAAGTGCAAAAGGGTGGTTTTGTAGCTTGAAAAAGTCATTTTTTCATAAATTACGTTTGGGCAACCTGAAAACGTTTTTATAGAAAGTCGAAATGTTCTACAAAAATGCTATAAATAACATTATCTTTCAATTTAGGGCTGAGCACCTTGACTTTTTCAACATCAATTTTTTTTGGGACACCCTAGTTGGGAGTGTTTATTGAGTAAAAGATCTAGTCGAAAAAAAAACCCTCTGCCACTCGAAAGATCCGAAATGAACGTCAAAGAGGACAGTTTTTAATACTGGTCGTAGAGTATCTCGGGTTTTTTCTAAAGCCTTTTTGGTGTTTTTTCTAAAGTCTTTCTTTGTGGTCTAAAGCCTTCATTTATGGTACATGATTTTCGGGTTCTTCCAGGTGCTAGGTATTTCATGTTTTGAGATGGCCTTCTAAACAAATAAGAATCTTTCGTTGAGAGAAATTCGAAACTTAGACAAATAGTCGAAAAGTTATATAAAATGTCTGTTCCAGAAAAAAAGCATCAGGCTACTTTTGCGAATGATTGATGAGTGCCAAAACTATGTACGACAAAAATAGTTACGAACCGTGTCATCATCGTGCCTGTTTCTAAACTATTTTCTGTAAATCATAGCCACGACTGGAAATCCATTTGTTGTTCCGCGCTACAAATCATGGCAGATCATAGAAACAGGGGGAGAAAATAACTTGTGCGGGCAGAAAAAGAAGCAAACTCGCTCGAATTGAACCATTTTCAATCAGCTTACACCATTGAACCGGTCACTCCGTTATCACGATCTACGTACGAAACGTGTGGTGTAGTATCCATACATAGTGGCCGACCCGAACTGAGCAGCACAATTACGGACCAGCAGAGAAAGTAGAAAAGGAAAACAATTCCACTTTATTGTTGGTAATTTTCCGACCACTTAAACAATAGTTGCATGTACCATGAGAGGAATTACCAGTTTTATGATTTAATACCAACCCTAGACCGTTGGTTGGGAAAGTTGTAATGATAGGACTTTTGCTGGTCAGATCGCCTTTACGTACGAACGGGGCTTGCGGTGGAGCTTGAATGGGTTTCGTAATGCAAGGAAAATTCCCGTTGTTTATTTCGAAAATTCCACGACACCAAACGGTACTTTTTCGTTCTTCTGTAAATATTTATTTTGATCCTAACCAAAAAGAGATGATGGATAGTAATAAATGTAGCTTTTAATTAATTCAATTATTTCAATTATATTTACGAAAAGAGTATTTGGTGAACATCAATAATCATGCGTCTCCATAAACTTTTGAAACAATGGGGACGCATGATTTTCTACCATAAGGGAATAGAAAAACTATTCCTATTGACGCATTGCTTTTCCACACTTCTATATTAATTTATCATCTAGCAGAGGGACAGTGTGAGATTGATGTCATAGTTTCGACACAACCAGGCTCCTGCAAGCCACAAACTACCACAACTGTACTACTGATTTACCATCAACCGTTATTAATGGTTCAAGTTATTATTTCCCCTTTCCTGTACCCAACTTATAGAAAACCAAAATTAATGCGAAGTATAACGCCTTTCATAGATAGTAAATTCTTCCCCTGATATTGCTGCCGGAAAGAATCATAAACCAGAATTTGACACTTTATCGGCGTAGGACCGCTCTTCTTAAAAAAAAGGTCTTTTCTGCTCCGAATCCTTCGGACCTTTTTGTGATACGCGCAAAATGCTTTTATTGCTTTAATATGGGTCGGTTGGTCGCTTTCGGATAATCCTGTTTCGCTTTCTCTCGTCAACGTCAAAGGGAAATTTCGAAGTCGCGTTATAACGTGGAGAAGCACACTAATTGATGTTTGTAAGTTAATTTGTTACAGATTTATTGGTAGGTATAAATCACTGGTAAGTACAAGTATTTCACGTTCGAAGAAGTTAAACCTAATTTTAATCAAACACCCTTTGAGAGGCGGGAGCAAAGTCAAAACTTTGTATGAAAAAAAAAACAAAATTAAGATGGAATTAACTGCCGACGATTTACACGGGTGCGTATTCAACATTTTTTCCCCTGTGTAGGTAAATATCGAAATAAACTTTGCTGGTCAAGATTTTTGTTTTATGTTTCCCTCATAAACTGGGCCTTGTTTTTAGCTATTAACTTTTTCTTTTGCGGTGCAGTCTGTATTCACTACCCCTCATTAGATCAGTTACATTCTCTTGCGAAATTTACACCTCCCCTACCTCTTCGTTTCCTCTGGCATTGCAGAATTGAAAATTCCATTCCTGCTCTCTGTGGAAGACCTTTTTGCCATTGTGCTGTCCGTTTTTCGAGGAAACTTGGAGCTCGGCATAAATACACCGCTTCTGAACAAAGGCCGACTTTTGGCTTCTTTAGGACTAAACCATAATTCATGGGAGCGCAAATTCACAGCATTTCGAGTATAGTGCTTCGCCATTCAAGTTTATTCCAGAAACACCAGGAAAAGTAGTTTGCCATACGATGAGCGGACTTCAAAAAGTGCTCGGCAGGGTATAAATTTGCATCGCCATAATTTTCAACTATTTTAATAATAAATTAATTAAACAAAATAAAACAAAAACTGGTGCGAACAATAAAACCCACATCAGGCCGGAGGAGTGCAAGCTGGGGAAAGCAAACCGAGTCTACATGAAAATGCTTTCTATCGTTCAATGTAATATTCTGTTTTTTTTTTTTTCGCGAATCGCTCCACCACAAGCAGTGCTGGTTTGCTTTTTATTGCTTTGAATTCTCGTGGCGAGCAAAGTTTCCACTCTGATTTTCCACCGGATGCACGCCCGCTGCAATCGGTCTCGTTTCACTGAGTATTGCTGTAGTTTTTCAGCGTTTTGTTGCATGTTTATTTTGCCAGCTGACCAGTATATTGAAGCGATATTGTGGCTACTTTCCCACGGAGCGCGGCTTTGGAAGAAGCGGAAGGGTTTTCCCGTTCATAATACAAAAGTTTAATTTTCATTTATGCAGTTCAAACGTCGAACGATTCAATTATCAGCGAAAATAGTTATAGTTTATTGACGAGGCGAATTTTTCCAATGGAGGCATACTTTCTACGTTTATTTTTAACTTTGGAAAATGAGAAGTGGACTGTGTTTTCGCTTAGATAGCATTAAAAGGCTGAAATGCTATTATTATTACAGAGCATTTTGGATGCTGTATGATATCATCGGCTAGCTCGTGCTTATGTTAGGTTGCACATGAAGCATTGGATGCTTTTTGGTTGCAGTAAACTAGTTAGTGTGCCATTAGTCAAATTTGAGTTTTTATTGTGAACAAAATCAAAATAGAAGTGAGAAATTGTGTTATTTAAATGTGGTTCAAAACTTTATACTTTATACTTTATACTTTATACTTTATAATTTATACATTATACTTTATACTTTATACTTTATACTTTATACTTATACTTTATACTTTATACTTCATAATTTATACTTTATACTTTATACTTTATACTTTATACTTTATACTTTATACTTTATACTTTATACTTTACACTTTATACTTTATACTTTATACTTTATACTTTATACTTTATACTTTATACTTTATACTTTATACTTTATACTTTATACTTTATACTTTATACTTTATACTTTATACTTTATACTTTATACTTTATACTTTATACTTTATACTTTATACTTTATACTTTATACTTTATACTTTATACTTTATACTTTATACTTTATACTTTATACTTTATACTTTATACTTTATACTTTATACTTTATACTTTATACTTTATACTTTATACTTTATACTTTATACTTTATACTTTATACTTTATACTTTATACTTTATACTTTATACTTTATACTTTATACTTTATACTTTATACTTTATACTTTATACTTTATACTTTATACTTTATACTTTATACTTTATACTTTATACTTTATACTTTATACTTTATACTTTATACTTTATACTTTATACTTTATACTTTATACTTTATACTTTATACTTTATACTTTATACTTTATACTTTATACTTTATACTTTATACTTTATACTTTATACTTTATACTTTATACTTTATACTTTATACTTTATACTTTATACTTTATACTTTATACTTTATACTTTATACTTTATACTTTATACTTTATACTTTATACTTTATACTTTATACTTTATACTTTATACTTTATACTTTATACTTTATACTTTATACTTTATACTTTATACTTTATACTTTATACTTTATACTTTATACTTTATACTATATACTTTATACTTTATACTTTATACTTTATACTTTATACTTTATACTTTATACTTTATACTTTATACTTTATACTTTATACTTTATACTTTATACTTTATACTTTATACTTTATACTCTATACTTTATACTTTATACTTTATACTTTATACTTTATACTTTATACTTTATACTTTATACTTTATACTTTATACTTTATACTTTATACTTTATACTTTATACTTTATACTTTATACTTTATACTTTATACTTTATACTTTATACTTTATACTTTATACTTTATACTTTATACTTTATACTTTATACTTTATACTTTATACTTTATACTTTATACTTTATACTTTATACTTTATACTTTATACTTTATACTTTATACTTTATACTTTATACTTTATACTTTATACTTTATACTTTATACTTTATACTTTATACTTTATACTTAATATTTTATTTTTGAAAGTCTTAACAACTAGACGTTAAGACTTTCTACCTTCGAACTCTGATTTTTAGCTTTCGACTTTTGAGCTTATGAGTTCAGAGTTTTGACTGTTGAATTTGTTTTCTTTGTTCAATTCTTGTTCAGGACGATAGAGAGCAGCTCTCTCGAGTAGACCAAACATTTCAACTTAAAATATTCGACGTCTTTCCGTCCAATCAGACCTGTTCTTGCTTTTCTCTTTGTGTAGCTTATTACTGAGTTGAAAAGTATAATAAATTGTTTCTACTCGACGCAAGTTCAAGACTAGCATTTAGCTGACTGGCTTCCGCATCGGTTAGGCCATGCCTCCTGTTGGCATCGTACTGGAATGCCGAGACCGGTTGTGGCCTCAAGTGCTATCGGTAGGTCGGATAGAAGAAGCTCGTGAGAGAAGCTTGAGTTAGAGTAATACTTACTGCAATGTATTGCCATCCTTTATTCACCCGCACCAGCAGTGCTTCCTCGTCAATTATGTAGGCTAGCGTTCCGACGGGGCTCGTGGCGGACATCTGTGCAAAGACATAAAAAACAAGAAAAAGACAAAAACGAACCATTAGAATCCTTCGTGGAATCACATGCCAGGGAATCAGCAATGTCAGCGTCGGTGCTATGTTTCCGTGGTTGTAACAGGAGGTTGAATATAACTTGTGCGTGTTTGTAAGGCGTATGTGAGGGTGTTATGCAGGATGGAGAATCCAAGATAACATGGTAGGTTTTCGAAGTGCTGATCCCGCTGCTGGCTTTGCAAGTCTTGCGGCTATAGCCTAGCGATTGCGCCGCCGATGGAAGCCGGAAAAAGTATGCATTCGTTATTGATGATAAGACCTTATTTATTTGGGGGTATCGTACGGTAGCGTCACGCAAGCAGGGAATCACTTAACACAATGAGTATAATTCAAAATGAAAAGAGTTAATTTTGTACCCATAAATGAATGCCTTACCACTCTGCATGGAGACTAAACTTGTTTTATCGGCGTTCAACCGAGACACTACACACTGCAGTATTAGGAAATTAGCTGCTTTAAAAAGACATACGATATTGAAAAGTCGTTCGAAAGATAAAAATTGTGATAATGGTATGTTGCGGTGTACAGGAACCGATCGAGAAACTTCCTGGTACAACAGTGCCACATCCATCAGCTGCCGGTATCATTATCCGAAAGATATACTCGATGGTCATAGCAGCAAAAATGTGTAGTGTTTTCTCACACTAAACGGCATCCTGTATATACGGGGCTCATAATGGCACTTGGAAAAGATTGTGTATGAGCAGAAATGAAAGCTGCTTCATAGCTGCACTCCAGGCTTCCCTGGAGGAATCAAGAGCCAGCACAGAATGCTAGGGCTCATAGAGAAAAGGAAAATATACTCATACCTACTCACGAAAATACATCGGGGTAATGATGGGAGTATAATTCTCGGTGTTATTTGTGGGTACAAATGTTTGCTCTGCTCTTTTGCGAGTTTGTGCAGTGTGTCTCTGCTGCTGATCAACTATACCTGACCTTCACCCGGTCTGTAATCGTTATAAGACTTAAGCGGCAAAATAGAAGATTTGTCTTATAAGCAATGAGATACATGTCGAGATCTGTTTTCGGCTGATGATGATGACGCTGATGGCAACGCTATGGGGATACATTATTCATATGTCTCTACCACATAGACACGTGATTTGGGCACACACGATGTTTGAGCTTTTATTTTGTTTTTTTTTTTTTTTTTTTACTGATTCGACCTGTCTCGAGTGTTTGCTGGCATCGCGTGAAGGGAAACCGAAAATGCAGACACGCTCCTAGAGGCTAGCCAAAGTTCAGTGGAGGCAATTCTGCTGATTGCTTGCTTACCTTGGACATAGCTTCGGTATTTTGGAAAGTGACTGCTCCCGGCACGATTCGTACGTTGGCCCCACTGCTGTTCGGAATTTCGTCACTATGGTCGTAGATGGTGCGACCCGGACTACCCGGCGGTCCTGGCGGTCCTGGTGGGCCTGTGGCGATTGGGGTGAGTAGATGATGGACGAATGTTATTTTTAGTAGGTTGCGTATGTTGAAATGTATAAGAGATTGAAAAAAAAATCGATATTTCAAGCATAAAAATATGAATAAAACTTTGCTTACTGCTAGTTATTTGACGAAAGAAATAGCTTTAAATAAAGAAATTAAGACTTAAAAAAAATAGTTTTGTTAAAAAATACGCATAAGCTGGTAAACTAATTTTATGAAATTGTTAGTTCTGCATTCATTATAGCTTCTTCATTACCACGATTACTAAACAAGAAGTCAACTTTTTCATATTGAGTTATGTTCATGCCTTCATGCTGACATCAGCATTTTTTTGTTTGCTCAAAAGTACTTTTTGCTAAAATATTTGAATCACAAATTGTCAAAAGAAATTACTAGAGGCGTGGTATAAAAACATTTTGATGAAAACAATATCCACACAGAACATGACACAACACTTATTGCTCAAACGAGAAGCTTTTTGTTAGCGCAATAAGTGCTGTGTGTTGTTCTGCGTGTATGCTCTATTTTCCTGAAGGCTTCTATGGTAGCACCAAACCAAAACAGTGAGTATTTTGTTGTTTTAAAACTATAACGATGTGATTGAAAAGCATGTGTAAACGAGGAGAAATACCAAGAGGGTTTTTTTTGGATATTATTGAGATTTTAAGGAGTTAGGAGTTTGCAACAGGTTTTCTTTATTTCTATTAAAAACGAAAAAAAATTAATATAAAATGTCCTTAATGCCCTAAAATAAATCGGCAGAAAACAATTCTAAATGGTTTCAAATTAATCTCACAGTTATCGGAAAACATTTCTAGGCCATAAAAGACCCAAAAAGAAATTGATTTGAACTTAGATTCGCTGGAAACGCTTAAAATTAAAGAAACGACCGAACAAGTACCTGGACTTAAATGAACTTCAGGCTGGTTGGAAAACTTCTTGAATTTGAATACAAAATGATTAAAAAATGTTAAAAATAACCAAACCAGAAAAAATAGAGAAAAAAAAAATTTTTAATTTCAATTTAGCACGAACCCAGAAAAAAAACTCTCACTCAGAATCACCAAAAATGGCTCTGAAATGATTGAATTTACTAGTTCAGAAATTTTGCCCTGATTGAAGCCAGAATAATTAGAAAATAGAGAGAGAAATCTTTCTCTCGCTCGTAGAATTTCCGTACGTGCGACGAGACGAGACAACGTCACATGCGATTTGCAGGTTGCTCTTTCGCTTCTCTTTCGGTTCGGATTGCGATGCGCAAGCGATGTTTCGTAAAGTAGGTAAAGACGGACACCCTAAGGTTTAATCTAAATAATTACTTAGGCATTGCTATTTAGATCGCAGTAGTCATACAAATTGAAACTTAAGGTCATTTGTTTTCATAATCATTTTTGGTATAAGTGAACTTCCTCCAAGTTTTATGTGTTTTGGGTCTTCAAAAATAAGACAGCAAATTGCTGTTTTTTGACATGGTTGGGAAAGACGGACACTTGGGGTGGGTAAGATGGACAGTACGAAGGTAAAGGTGGACACTCACAAAAAAGATGTAGTAGGTTAAGTATTCTTTTGATTTATGTGTTAAGTGATGGCCATACATTACTCTACGTTATTAGAGTCCATCTATACATCACGTGAACAGTTTAAGAGGATGGGTTTCGATGAAGGCGAAAATTCTCCGCCTATATGGCCTGTTCTAACTGCTAAGTGATTAATATCTGCTGGTTTCTCTCGCGGGTGTACTTTTTGAGTATCTGTAGTACACAACAGATGCTACATGTGAAAATTCTTGGAAAATCCGTGTGTCCATCTTTCCCTACCTTAGTGTGTCCGTCTTGCCCGACCTGGTTGTAAATTTTTCAAACGATCGTAGCTCTTCATCGGAACATCGAAAATCTGCTGGATTTTCACTAGAAAACCGAGGAAAGACTAATTAATCACTTTACTATTGTGAACAAATGAAAACACGTAAGTTTCACGAGTTTTTCACTAATTTCCGTGGAATAAAAATAACATCAAATTGCGCGTTCACGAAAATATTCTTTGTTTTACTTACAAATTTGACAGTTTGCTTGCTGAAAACCGATAATGCAACTCAAAAGCATTAACACACTATAAAGAAGGTATTCGCATCACTCAACTATCATAATACATTCTAGTTTGTGAAATATTAAAAGTGTCCATCTTACCCGTAGTGTCCGTCTTTACCTACTTTCCTCTACATACATGATACAGCTCGTGCGCCAGAGCTCGTGAGACTTTCTCGTGTACCAGGCTCAAAGTAATACTGATTTTGTGCTGTTCTGTTAGGGAAAGTCAATTTTATTCGATTTAAATGGAACTTTGCACTCGTGTTAGACTTGGAAAACTGTGTATTCTTTCAAACTTTTTGGGCCAGAGTAAATTGTTAATGAACACTAGATCTTGGTTAGCAAAAAATAAAGTTAAATAGTAAATTTTTTTCAAAGCAACCCACAGTGGTCTGAACTCGAAAAACCGTGATCGTTTTAGATTCGACTGTGAAATATTGATTGTATGTACCCAGTGTCTTCAGCAAGTTTATTCCATATAACAAGGCCTTTCTATTGGCATTTTCGTTTTTTTTTATAAATCCCCCTAGTAGTTAGATATAAAAACTTTTTTTTTCTAATTTTCAAAATACCAGATTGCTTTCTTCAGCAAAGTTGAAGGAAAATATATATGAAAAAGAATTGCTGAACGCTGTAATCTTCTAACTGTACGTCTGATATGACGAAGCAGAGTTTTAAGAGGAACACTCCTCAAAATTAATTTTTCGACCATAACTTTTTCTGTAATCGACGAAACAACTCAAAAAGTTCTAAGATTTTGTTCATTCTGCTAAACCTTTCATTTTTGTAGAATATATTGGTTTGCTATTTTTATTTGTTGTAAAGATATTTCTAGTTTTTTTGCTGAAAATAACCATATTTTGAGTCCATATTTCTCCGAAGGTCGCAGATGGTAGCAAACCAGACTGTATGCATTTGAAAGTTTGTTAAGAGAAATGCATTACTCATAAGAGTTCAACTGTTTCTAGTTGTATCCAACCGAGTATTGAATGAAAGGAAAACTCCCCTCAAAATTAGTTTTTTGTCCATAACTTTTTCTGTAATGTTTCGACGATTCTAAGATGTTCTAAGATTTTGTTCATTCTGCTAAACCTTATAAACAAATGCTTTGACAACAAAAGCTAGTCGAACTTTTTGATTGAAAATGTTTACTAAAACCTCTTAAAATCATAAACTTTTTTTTCTCTTGGAAAATTACACCTGGTTTTCTTCCGTTTTTAAATCATTTTTAATATATACTTCACATAGTTAAATATTAGGAATAAAATTTTGAGTCATGAATAAAAAAGTCCCTGCCGTGCTTAAAGATGATCTGAAGCACCATTTCAAATTTAACTTTTTTCTTTAAAAAGCAATATTTTACACTCACTTTAATTGGTCTACAAAGTATTTTGCTTAAATTAACCCGAAAGTATTTTTAAATCATGTGAACGGGAAAGGGTTACAAAATCGGTTTTCTCAGTTCTTTTTTTCTCAAAATAAGTTATTTAGATAGACATTTTAGTCCAAAAAGTGCGATGTCCGCCTCCACCTCATGCCCGCCCCGCCTCATGAGAGCATGAATGTTTTGCAAAATGTTTAATTTGATTTTTTTTTATAAAACTTTACCTTCAAAAAAAATTTTTACATTTTATTCCATCATCCTGAAATTTAAACCAGAAAATTTGTTATAACTTCGGATTTCTTCGAAAAGAAAATGAGAAAAAAATTAAATTTAAATTTTTGTTTGTCAATTAAGATAAGGTGTTTGTTTATAATTTATTTTGACCAAAAAAGTTTTTTTTCGCGGTGTGTTTTTTTTGTAAGCATTAGGGGCCATCCATATACCACGTGGACAAATTTTTAACGATTTTGACCCCCCCTCCCCCTCCGTGGACAAATGCCCATATAAATTCTAAAAAAAATGTATGGACCGTGGACATTACCCAAGCCCCCCCCCCCCCAAAGCTGTCCACGTGGTATGTGGATGGCCCCTAAGATTATTACAAAAGTTCACATCGTTGCAAAAGGTAATATTCCCCTAACAGCAAAAAAAAAGATCAGATTACTATAAATACGAGTATATATAGTCGCACTAGAGTTAATGTGGCTTTAGAATCATATATCTGATTTGCAATATCTATACCTTATTTGAAAATTCTATCGAACACTTTTACCGCCAACATGTATTGAAAAATATAAAATTGATTATATTGGTTTAGTGGTTCTGTTATTTTTAACTCCCGAAAGGCTTGTACTCGAATTAAGAATCACATCTAATCTTATAAGTACAAAACTGAATATGATTTTCTTTGGAATGGTTTCTATTATATAATAGTCAATGACATCTTAAACAACGGCAGAAACTCACAGCATCTCCACGTTAACCAACATAACACTCTGCATCTAATATATTTGTTTCAGTTAAAAATACTATGCATTTTTATACCGTTCGCAAAGAAAATAATAATATATACAGTCAGGTTTTTTTTACGCGAAGGATACGTACCTCGTAAAAAAAAACCGCGTAAAAAACCGCGCTAATTCAAAAATCCGCGTAAAAAAAACCGCGTCAATTAAAAAATCCGCGTTAATTCAAAAATCCGCGTAAAAAAAACCACGTTTTTTTTAAATCCGTGTAAAGTAGTCCAGCAAGAAGGGCTTTAGAAAAAACCCGAGACGCTCTAGAACCAGTATTTAAAATTGTCCTCTTTGACGGTCATTCCGGATCTTTCGGTGGGCGGAGAGTATTTTTGGACTAAGTCTTTTACTAGATAAACACTTAAACGTTTCTGGTTCCAAACCCACGTTAATTCGGAAATTCGTGAAATTTTTTTTGAATTGGCGCGGTATCGCGTAGAAAAAACCGCGTTAATTCAAAAATCCGCGTAAAAAAAACCGCGTTTATTCGAAAATCCGCGTAAAAAAAAAACCGCGGTAATTCAGAAATCCGCATAAAAAAACCTCGTAAAAAAACCTGACTGTAAATATGGTAACAAAACGTTCTTCATTATTGTTAACAAAAGTCGGATTAATCAACATATGAATTGATAAACAAATGAATTAGTTTACACACCATTCATTATTCAAACGGTGCTCTGACGAAAGCTCCTATAACACCGTAAATAAGAAATCACATAAAATCTCCTGCCTTCATCCCTCTGGGCAAAATCAATTTCTTCCCTGCGCCATCAGCGCAAAGCAATATGTGAAACTAGCTCGCGAGACGAGCTCACGAGAATTTGCGCGCAAGCTGTCTCGTGTGCGCAACGCCCATGCACCGCGCTCGTTACGTTGAGAGACGAGATATCTTCGTGTATGTCGCAAAAGAAATTTCATGCGACGAGACATGGCTCGTACGTATTACAAGTTCTCTCGCTCGCATGTGGCGCACAGCACGAAACGACTGAATGAGAAACGAGACTTGTAGCGCAAAGCGCGTTGTCTCTTTTTTGTACGAGCGAGATTTCAGGAAGTCTGCTCTAAAGTCCAAAAAAACCGAAAAACAGATCACCGAACAATGCTTTCGAAAACGCATGATTCGCCCTCGTAAAACTCAGAAATGATCCTCAATTATAAGGAAAAATCCCGAATAGGTCAAATAAAATGGCCTAAGAGCGTTTCTAAGGACCAGAAAGGATTAACAATTGCATTTCACGCCAACTCGTCTTTGGCACTATGGCTGTTCAGTGAAACTTGATGAAGTTGTACGAAATTAAGTAATTTTGCATACTTTTTTTCGAAAATTTATCTAGACTAACATTTGAAAAGCGTTGAAGTTTTTAACCCCTCAAAACATAGCTTCTAGGAAATTGTCTGTATTTTAATGTTAAAATGTTGGAAAACAAATAAATTCGAGATCATACACTGAAACAATTGATTTTAGAATAATAAATTGATTTAAATAAAAACGGTTATTTTTTATCTCCTGAGAGTTAAATACAAAGAAGCTTAAACACTTATTTTAAGATGACCGAAAACTTATTTTTTTTAAAAAATTCTCCGCGAAAATCAGTGACATTGATATCTTTCGAAAAAAAAAATCATCATTCGAAAAAAAAAAAAACTAAAGTCTGGATATTTGATGTCAAATATTGTATTAAATATTCAAAAATTATGATAACTAACGCTCATAGGCTGTGAAAACCCAGCATTCACAATCACTATCGGTGCGCTACAAATTTCCGCGGCGGCACGCGGCGGTTTAAAACGCGAAAAACGTGATCGTCAGCTTTTTGAGTATGAAAATGCCATTCAAACGCTAAAGTGTATTCGACAAAGTTTTTGTAGATCTTAAGAGGTATCTTTCGATGTAAATAAATTTTTGATTAATTCACCTAAACTGCCGGTAACCGCAAGTCAGTCCCATCTGTAAAAATGTTAAAACGAGAAAACAGCTTCGAAAGATATTTCATTCACGCTCAGTTATCACTTATTTAAGATGAATTATTTTGACAATATTCATGCTAAAATATAGTTTGCATACTAGCCTGCACTAATTACGTTGTAAAAACCATTGATATATTTGATTTTATGATAAAAACCTTGAGTGTGACTGACTTGCCGTTACATTCTACACCGAAGAGAAAAGTAACCGCAAATCAGTCACATTGCCATGTTGAAACTATAGTGCTTGTTGACGTGTTGTTATTCGTTGCCGTGGAAAACTGTCAATCCTTCGCTGTTAGGAAGTGTATGTCCATGAGAACCTTTTAAGAATTGTCGACGTTGGAACATCTCATGATGTACGGAACCGATGAAAGCTTATCCGGTGAGGACTCGGATAAAGAAACTGAAGCCGGGACTGCAGTTGGTTCATCTGACAACAAATGTCAAGATGATCCAAATCATTTGAGGTTCGAGCATCACCTTTGGAGATTTCTTGGAACGATTCCCTGGATTCTGATGGAAGTTTTTTCGATACTCAAGATTTTGCGGATAGATCTACGAAGAAGCGAACCAAAAAAAAAAAAATTTACTTGAATTCGTATTAGCAGGAAATTGCTCCACATAAATTCATCACCAATTCAAACTAAAAAATAATCCCAATAATTGATATTTATTACTAGATAACTTATTTTCATCTAAACGGTCGTATCGAACTCTTTTTTACTCCCCATTCATTTTACTTTTGTATTATGCATGTTTTTTTTTTGTAAATCGGGACTGACTTTTGGTTATTTTTCTTCTGAGACTGACTTGCGGTTACTTTGCCTAATGTGACAATTCGACTTGGTATTGATTTCCACTTTTGTTGAACAAACCACTATTTTTTATCGGTACATCTGAAAATATACTCAAAGCTAGGCCAAAATACGATGCTAACTCAAAATTGACAAAATTACAGATGGGACTGACTTGCGGTTACCGGCAGTAAAAGTGAGAAAAAAAATTATTATTTTGTTTACTTATCAAACCCAAAAGAAGTCTTCAGCAAAGTTGTAGACAATTTTTTGTAGAAAAACTTTGCTGAAGACATTTTGGTTCTACCTCTTGAAAATCGACCACATACAGGTAGTTTTATACACAGACATTCTAGAAGATTTTAAAAATCGAGAAATACTACATAACTTTTTCTAATGTGATTTTAGAGGCCTACTATGTTCTAGATATTTCTTTATATTCAAAAAACACATCATTCAGCCGAATGTACCTTGGGCAAATTTTCAACTTTTTCATAGGGTTTAGGACATTTTAGATAAAAAAATGCACTTTTTCAAACTGAAATTTCTCTAAAAGCTGCAAAAACAACAGTATTCACTTGAAAGATTGGAATTAGTACTAGCATGCCCAGGTGGTTCCACTAGTCTCTTGCTGTCTTTTAAAGACTTGGGCCTGGGTAGAAAATATTAGTTTTTTGGTTTTTCGGCTTTTTTTATGTTTTTTTCTTCAAAGATGTACAGAGTTTCGATTTTTGATTTTTAATAAAAAAGTACGGAAAGCATTTATGTTTAGGGCACCATGCATTATTTAGAAACATAAAAATAGAAAAAAAAATTTTTTTTCGGAAATTTTTTTTATGTCACTAGTGTATTTTTTTTTCAACAAAATTAGCAACATTCTTAGACGTTTTTACAATGCTTGAATTCTGAAAAGAAAATGTCAGCCCAGGGTAGATACTTATATTTTATTAAATTTGTCCATACGAAGGTCTCTCGGTATGAATTAGGAATCTCCGTATGGACAAAATTAAAAAAAAGGTGTATCTATCTCTGAGCTGACATTTTCTTTTCAGAATTCACCATTGGAAAAACGTCAATGAATGTTGCTGATTTTGTTGAAACAAAAAAAGACCTTGGCATCTGCATACACTAGTAACATAACAATTTTTTCGGAAAATATTTTTTTTCTATATAAAATTGTCTACAACTTTGCTGAAGACTTCGTTTTGGTTTGATAAGAAAAAAAAATTTTTTTATCTCACTTTTAGCTGAATTAATCAAAAATTTATTTACATCAAAATATGCCTCTTAAGATCTACAGAAACTTTGTCGAATAACCTTTAGTGTTTAAATGGCATTTTTATACTCAAAAGGCTGACGATCACGTTTTTCGCGTTTTAAACCACTACTGTGCACGGGCTCAAAATCACCGGCGGTCATGTGCGTAAAAGTGTCGGCGGCGCAAAGTACCAGGTCTATCTGTGAACAATTAATCCATGAAATGTACTTTGTCGAATCTGTCTTAAAAGTTGGAATATCTTTGTAATTTACGTTTTACAAAATACTTGTTTTATTTTACTGAATTAAATTAATGTAAAAAAATGTTTATGTAGAAAATACTCCGCCATTCTAAATAATATCTGAGGTTGATTTTTTGCTTCTGTGCATCATTACAATTACGGAAACACCCATATTGAGTGGTATTTGATAATTTTCGGCTGTTTTTCAGCCCCCCCCCCCTTCTTCCAATGTAGGGAGGGGTGTCAAACCATCATAGAAACATTTTTCACCTCCAAAGACCTTCACAAACCAAATTTGGTTTCATTTGCTCGGTAGGTTCTCGAGTTGTGCAGAAGGTTGTGTTTCATATGTATTTTACCCCTCCCTTTCTGAAGAGGGAGGGGTGTCGAACCATCAATAAAGTATTTTTTGGCCCCAAAAATGTTCTCATGCCATGTTTGGTTCCATTTGTTTCATTAAATCCCGCGTTATACCCATCAAACTATCATAAGGACCTTTCTTGGCCCCAAAAACCCCTACATTCAAATTTTCATGTCAATCGGGTCAGTATTCAGTGATCCATATAGAGATCAGACAGACAGACAGACAGACAGATAGACAGACAAAACTATATTTTTATATGTATAGAAGAAGAAGATAGAATCGCAGATGTTTTTCTTCTTGCGCTAGTAATGCAATTTCATAAATGCGTGATTTCTAAGTTTGCCTTGTACGGCCTCCAGTTCAAGAGGTTGAAAAACTCCTCAGAGACCGTGTCAAAATGGATTTTAGTCGTGTTACGTGTTTGTTATCTTGTAATTACGTGTTGCGTTCAGCCTTATTAACTTAAGATAGCTGAGCAATTCGTTGAGGAAAGAGTGTGATCCCAGGATGGTTGAAAATTGATTTCTTTTGTGTTCAAAATCAAGTTTTTGAAAAAAAACGCTATTTTCTTCTACTTCACGCTCTACGGACAAGTTACAAGAACGGAGGCCAATGAATACGAGAGAGGTTGAGGGAGCATTTTCATGATTTTTACATCTTCCCTCTCTCCTTCCTCGTAGCATTTGGTAAAAAATTTTTAACCCCCCTTAAAACGTAGCATTATACCCCCCCCTCCTTCCGTTCTATACAAAACAGGTTTAAGGCTGTAGTGTGCAAGGCTTGGAAATAGTTAATGCTTTACCCGATCAGAAAGACAAAACAAAAATGTAACAAAGGCTGTTAGTTTGTAATGTGGAAAACCTTTCAGGTTGTGTTTTAATTTTGATCCCGTTAGGTGTTAAAATAACAGAAATCATAACAAAAAATATTCTACTAATATCAAACCCATATCAAACTTCGTTACTAACGTATCAGCTTTCTAACAAAATTAGATAGCACATAGAACAGTATGATAACAACCATTGTTATAAACAACAGGTTTTGATAGAGACGAAAGAATTCTTAGATTTGTTTCAGAACAACTTCATTTCAGGATTTGTTCTTATAACTCATTCAGATTCAATTTTGTTATCAAAAGCAAATGGGAAAATACAATATCGTATCAAAATGTGTTATTTGTATCTCCCGTTGAAAGAATTTTGTAATTTTTTAGTTATGCTCTTCTGATCGGGTACCTGTGAGAACACCATTCTATGTTTTCATCATCATAACTCAAAATCGGTCATTTATGGCTTATGGGACTGTCAACCATAAAATTTGCATTTTTCGGCAAATGCATTTCATCTCAAATTTGAAGGTTTCTTCGTATTTCTCGCAAAATTTTACGTAAGTAACACTTATCACTTCCGATCAAAAAAATTTATGTCTGGATTCCTTGGTTTATTTTCTTTAAAAATCACCTATCTGTATTTTTCGGGCATCTTACGTGTATAAATTGTGGAAAAAATTAATTACGAAATTTACAACTATTTTTTAAATTTTTTTTCATAGCATTTTTACGAAAATAGAGAGAGGCTCATATTACCTCGGAAAGATAAGTGTTTTTTACGTAAAACTTTCCGAGGAACATAATAAAATTATCAAATTTAAAATAAAAATGGCTACATTTGCCGGAAAATGCAAAAGTTTTTAAATACAAAAATTATCTATCTGGCAACACTTCCGGGCAAAAGTTTCTTTTCTGGATTCCTTAGTTTATTTTCTTCAGAAATCACAGTAGATGAAAGTATTTTTCGGGCGTCTGTAAATTTTAGGCAATAGAAAACAGTGGTTTTGACGAAAATATGCATTATCTTGCAACAAAGAGGGGAGTCACACAGAGCGAGGGGTATTCCAATCGACACCGAAATTGGGTTTTTCCCAAAAGGACACTAGATGAATAATTCCCTCAAATTTGAGCAAAATCTGTTATTGTCGTGTCCAAATTAGTGCTTATTTGTGGTCACTTCGTATGGAATGACCCCCTTAATTTTCTATTTATTTTTTTAGTACGAAACAAAAAACACTCAATAATTTGTAAGAAATGTCATGAATAGTAGGGGAACTGTTCAATTATTCATCTCAGCCCATGTATTCATCTTATACAACTTGGAAACACAATTGAAAACAGGAAAAAAAACGCTATTTTCTCACTAAACCAATCTACTAATCCATGGAATGGATTCTTCTTAGTTCACTTGAGATTTCTTATAAAGTAGAATCCTCAAAAACTCATTCAAAAGCTCTTTATTTGATATTATAGTCGCGCATCTGCATTCGAAAACTCATTTATTTCAATCACCTACCTCAGAAAACAAAATCCGCGCGTTGCTCTATACAGCTACAACGGACTCGTTCAACAGCCAATCAAAGTTTTTCATCACTGGCGTACCACTTTTCATTCGAAACGCTAAAAAAATCACTTACTACACTAAGAATACTGTAATCTTTGAAATGTTCACCCCAAATTTCCAAAAAAAAAGCTTGAATTAGCAGAAATATATGAGATGAATTTTTACATATCCAAAATTTCAACTGTATGTATTTTCATCTGTGAAGAAAATAAAAAGTTGCCACATCAATTTCTGTTAACACGAAAAAATCGTACTGAGAAAGTTGAATTATTCCGACATAATTGACATAAATCGACAGCACGACAGTGGTTACCAAGGTTACCAATTTTGCACGTAAACAACTACAGCGGATAGCTAGGTAACCTACTATGACGGGCTGCGGCGACGTTCATTCATGATAATGTGATTCATTCATGATTAATAGTGTTATTAATATGGGGGCGTCGTGAGATGAATAATTGAGCTGTGCTTTCAGACAATGTGGGCAGTAGGGAAAGCGAAAAATAAGCTAATTGGAAATATGATACAGATTTGGGAAAATATACCGCATCCCGATGGGACATGAACCCGCAATCTCCCTGTCTCCGACATGGTGTTTTGGCCAATTAAACTACGCGGGACGGTGGTACTGTTCAACAATTTATATGCGTATCACATTCCACTGCCGACTTATTCTATTGCTCATCCCTAACTACACACACTGCTGTGCAAGCGTTATTTATAGACTGAAAAAAATGTCTCATCACACACAGAAGAGTCAGCTGATGCTGATAACTCTTATAGACCTGTGTGATCGAGACCAAAGTCAGTCTGAGTCGTGCTTGCAAGTTCTCCGTAGGGATAAATTATTCGAACTAAATTTCTATTTTTTAACAACGGCTTTAACATTCAAGTTAATTAAGCAGACACTGTGGGCAGTAGGGAAAGCGAAAAATAAGCGAACTGGAAATATGAAACGATTTGTTTTACAAAATTCAGGATAAATCTAGCTAAGTTTACTGAATATACAAAGCTGGATGATTACATAAGAGTACGTAAGCGTATTTTGTTTATTTGTTCAATGATTTCGTGAAAATTAATAAGGATTTTTATATTTTGCTCAGTGTATAACATTGGTTTTATCTCTCAGCTTTAACAAGAATACATTCTGCTTCCGTTAGCTGGTGCGTTTTACCCCAGAAAGGTCCCGAGAATTAAAAAAAATGCATATTTTTAAGGCAGATTGGACAAAGTACATTCGATGGAGAAGCATTGCTGCTTAAACGCTTGTTCAGAGCAATTTTAGGTAACTAAATTGTTTATCAGGAAACTCTGGATACTACCAACATGAACGAGGGGACACGGAATCCATCAAAAGTAAAATAATATCGGATAAAACTTGAATGGAGTGAAATATATTAAAACAAACTGCAACTTAAAATAGACGATTCAAGCTAATATTAAGCAGGGGATTGCCGATAAACGTCTTTGAAGGCCAGGTAAGGCCAGTAAAAGAATGATTTCAAATGGAGCCGTGAATCATTGGAATTAATTCCAAAGACCAGAGAAGATTATCCATGAATACAAGAAAATAATCCCAAATGCAGTTAAGAATTACTGAAAAAGTTCCAAGAAAAAAAAAACAAACAAACAAATAAGCAAATGATCCCAAATGGAATGTTACTAAGAAAGGCCGAAAACCAAAATTAGCTCAAGCAAGAAACGTTTCTAATGGCCAGCAACACCAAAAATCTTCCTGAATTAAGTATATAATCACCAGCAAGCGTTTTTTAAGGCCAAAGTAGAAAGTTATCCCACTTTAAGCTCAGAGTCATTAAAAAATAAAAGGAGAAAATGATCTCAAATTAAGCTCAGAATCATTCCAAAACCTTTCAGATTAGGTTAACTGAGTAAATGACCCCAAATTGAGCTAGAACTGACTAAAAACTCGAAAATGATGCTAAATTATTTTTAAAATGTTTCATAATCTGCTAAATGGTAGAAAATAAAAATGAGAATATTATTTATGTTGAAGCTCAGATTTGTCTCAGAGCCAAGACAACTGCAAATTAAGCTCCAAATCATCGGAATTCCCAAACTAAGAATCGCTGTAAATGTTTCAAAAAAGAAAAAAAAAGATTCAGAATGAAGTTTAAAATCGCCGAATAACGATGTTATAAAAGAAAAGGTTGAAAGAAAAATTGATTCCAAATTAGTTCAACCGAAAAACGACTCTGAAGTCCAGAGAACACTCAGGTCTACATGTGCTTATATAATGTTTAAGAATGGCCAGAGCAGAAAATAATCCAGAATTTAGCTCCAAATCTCCTAAAAACACTAACGGTTCATATATAGATAAATAATTAGTAAAAGATGTTTTCAGCCGGGATATGGTAGGCTGTCGTACAGAGTGATCTTGTTCAATGTTGTCGGACTGCCTGACCCGAATTCAGTTCATCTGAATGCATGCTTTGTCAATACCATGAGTTTGTGATAAAAGTGAAATAAAATGTTTTTACCAAAAAAATATAATATATAAAAAACAGATCAATCGACAAATATTTCAATCTACAAGACCTGACACTTCCAGAATTAGGAAAGAAAGCTATCTACCAAACCAGCTAACGCAAGTTAGGATAAAAGCAACTACGAAAACAAACATAAGAACACAATTTAACATTCATAGTTTACCAGGCGTACTATCTTGTATATCCTTGTGGTGCTTTAGTTCTCTAAGTGCTTTTAGTTCGTCTAAGCTTGAGCGACCTCCTGTGCCGTTCAGGATGCAAACCAGGCGAGTTTCAGTTCGGTTCGGTGTTGGGGGAAACGGGAGAATAGATACGTTAGTGTGCAGTTGGGAGTTGGAAAAGGGGGGGATCTCAAATCAGTTGGATCGTACGGGTTAGAGTAACATTACTGCTACGCAACGTGTGTTGTAATAACGATGCAACGAACATTGATAATAGGCCACATTTTTCGAGAGATATTAGAACATGAATGCTCATTCCTTACAGTTTAAAAGTGCTAAACGATTTGCGCTATCCTACCTGCACGACCGAGGAAGTTCGGATCACCGAAGAATGGGCTGCGCGAGTCCATTCCTGGTTCACCCTTTTGTCCGACGATCGATAATCCTGGAGGACCGGGCGGTCCTGGGGGTCCCGGTGGTCCTGGCATTGGTATGTACTGAACTCCCTCGCCGGATGCGGCTGGCAGTCCGGGAGGACCTGGGAGTCCATCACGTCCGTCTATTCCTCGGTCTCCTTTTTCGCCTTTGGGCTGTAAGTGTAGAAGCAATTAAGTAGTATTTGTTGCTGAATTAATTCATAATTATCTCATCTGTACAAGTCAAACTTATTTTAAATTTCGGCATTTATAAGAATCTTTCTATATATTATCAAAATTCAGTCACCCAATGACTGGAAACTAAAGTACTGTGAAACATTCCACAGAGTGTTAATGAATCGACTTTCCATCCGAAAATCCCAGCAGCGTGAGCGCTTTTCCCGCAGTAAAACTGCAGTCTCATGCTTGACGGAAATATCTATGAAGCGAAAAGTGACCGCACATACTACCCACAGGTCGAAGCGTCGTCGTCGTCGTCGTCGTTGTGCTTTCAAATTCTGAACGTGAAAATCTGGAATGTGCGGAATCTCCGCTTTCGTCTGAGAGTTTGTTTTTGTGCTATTGTCTTTCTCTTTTACTAGAATTGTTCGTGGGATCCCTCTAACCGCAGAATGATGTCCGATTTCCGGGAATCTACCAGCAGCATCACTGTTCCATTCCATCTGAACAAGCGCAATTTACCAGCTACTACTAGCTACTACATTTATATACTTCGTTACAGAGATGATCTGGTGACCTTGCGGTTGCTGGTTGAGTAACAGTCAAAAGTTGCAGCAGTAGAAGAAAATATCGAAGAAAAAGGTCGCCCTTTAATCAGTTAACCACAGGAACAGAGGCGGCATTTGGCTCTAATTCCAAAATCGAACCCTTCTAAGTCGGACCAACAGTTACCAGTACTGATCCATCGAGCTTCGAATGGAAACGTACTTCGATTTGACCTGACCAGTTGGCATTCGGGCGGTATTTTTATGTGCTTTGCATTTGGATTTCCCTGGGCTACAGCGCTGATGTTTTCCGCATTTGAATAACATATATGTTTGATGTGCGGCAAGGGGCGGAATGTTTCCTCGGGGAGCAAGCCAGATGCTGTGATTGCATGGAATTTAAAGCGCTTTCGCCCTGTTAAGCTGCTGGATGAGAAAAAAAAAACATTGCAGAACCGATGTGAAAACAGCGAAGCGTTCAAGAATGTTTAGCATATTTTCTGTGATAACTGCTGGGCAAATGTTGATTTTTAGTGTTCTGTTGGTGAGATCTTTGAAGACTATCTTAGACGGTTTTGCGTACTTGGTGTCGCAGGTGGGTCATTTTCAGTGGTTTTATTTTCAACCATTTCAATTTCGCCGGCATCTTGCATCCAGGCAGAATGTCAAACAAGTTCTCACTGCAAACACTGGAAGTATCTGAGAGAGAAATTTCTCTCTTTCTTTACGTAGCAATGCGTGTCTTCTTTACTTGCCCTGTCATCTCAGGTGATACGAAAAAGTAAAAGCAAAGCAAAGCCTTGGTGTTACATTCCGTATCGGCACTCGTCCTTCTGTTTTATTATACACAGACTTTGCAGCCAAGTATACAGGACAATTGCGGGGCTAGCGCTACGACCCTACTGACACTAACAGTCTCTCACGAGCCGGGACTCGAACCTACGACGACTGGTGCGAAAAAGTTAAAGACAAATATTAAATTCATAATAGGTAGTCTTAAAAAGATTGCTGTTAGCCAACCTTCAGGTAGTCTTCAAAAGATGCGCTGTCACAAAACACAAATTTTGAAGCTATAGGCAGCCAAAGACTAATCCACAAGCAACCGAAAACGCGACCGACCTGCCAGACAGCTCGAGCCATACTAATACATAAATATTGATTTTGACTAATTTGAAGTGTGTTATTACTTTCTAAGACGGTCAGTAAGCTGCATTTTCTGTTGTTACATGTTCTGAAGCAGTTGTTCAGAACCAGATGATTTGTTAGCATTTAGTAGCTGAATTGTCAAACTATTGTTTCGTTACCCTTTCCCAAAACAGACTTCATTTCGACATTGTTGCGGGTTCTAAGAGTTTTTGGCAACATACCAGGTAGCATGCAGCGTATCTAAGTTAGTTGTTAACTGAAGTTTTTAGTCTTTGGTCATCTTACATTGTGACAGTGTCGAATTTTGCATCCCTATCAGTAATGCTAGAAGTGAACAAAGTTACTTGTTACGATTCGATTTTTTTTCGTAAATGAAATTTTAACAGCAATCGAAATGGAAGTACATTCCTACAGCATTTAGTTTCAAAACCATTCAAAGTGCAAACATGAACACTGAGCTTGTGTATTTATTTATATTCAATTCGCAATCGAATGAGTTTGCGGAATTGCGAAACATGAACCGGTATGACCGAGCGTATTATGATGAATGTGTTATACCTCCCAAATGGCATCAATATACTGCTAACTCTTGCCGCAGATTTCGTTTCAAAATCATCACACATACAATGTTGCAAATAATCATTTTACCTTTCCTCCCACTGCTACCCAAGTGCAAATCGAAAATGAAACTGGGGAAATCACGGCACCACCTCCTCATCCTCCGTTCTCTCTTTCTCTTCAATGCATTTATACACAGATACTCTCAGCAATAGATCAAAGTACATTTCCAGATTTCAGCTGCCCTTCGTTTGGTCCCCATTGCCATTCCGTTCTCGTCCATCATCGTCGCACTGGGTACCACCGGAACAGTCTGACCTTTCAACACCGCTGATTTGGAGCCATTTCTCTTAGTTTACCAGATTTCAAGATTCTTTCTATTTCACACTTCCGGTCGCCGACCAGTTTCTCTCCGTTCCGGGGAATTTGTTCGATGCTGCTGAGGTGGTAAAACTATTTTAAAGCTTAGCAGCACCGAATATTGTCTCGCACGGGCACACCCACCAAACTTAAGACTCGTTACGATTTTTGGGTCATAAATTTTACCCTGTCTGAAAACCCGGTCTCGTTACTGGGAAGGACTTCTACATTAGACTGGCTCCCACCCCAGAGCCCTGCCTGTGCACCCGACGAAGGGTTTAAGTGGCAGACAGCAGCTGCCCCAAGAAGCACAATTTGTGTGAAGTATATATTTCATGTTCTCTTTAGCATTCCCAAACTGGAGCGCGGCCCTCCGATGCCTCTTACACTGGTGCAGACTGATCCTACGACGGCGAAGCGGAGTGTCTCTTCCAGGAACACCCGTGGGAATAGAAGAAGTCCACCACCCCGAACAAGCCAGTCAGTCGTCAGACCGAGCGCTCGTTTGC
This sequence comes from Wyeomyia smithii, assembly GCF_029784165.1. Classification (NCBI taxonomy): domain Eukaryota; kingdom Metazoa; phylum Arthropoda; class Insecta; order Diptera; family Culicidae; genus Wyeomyia; species Wyeomyia smithii. The sequence continues at coordinate 71,311,871 of NC_073695.1, forward strand.
GAAGTCTGCTTGAAGGATACTGAGGATACGCTAAAAGCGAAGAATCCTCCAGGCAGAAACTCATTTCCTTCAAGACGAAGCACTTTGTTAGATTCGAGTGGGAATGGGAGAGAGGCTGCTGCAACCGTCCTAATCTAACATCCCCAGTAACCATACGGCAAAGAAACAAGCGTGTCACTTCTTTCAACCGTGAATTCTAACTTATCGTCGTCGTCTGAAACCCGTCTTCCCATCCTAATAGCTACCCAACTATTTTTCAACAAGATTTAAACAAGTCGTACCTTAAACTTGCACTTTATAAATAATGCATGTCAAGTTCGCCTCATTGCCACCGTCTTGATTCTGTCAGCAGCAGCAGCATCGTTGCCCTCTGTTCGTTTCTGTATCACTATGGATTAATTTTTTTCTCTTCGCTCCACCAGTTTAAATTTGCTTTTATAAGTACGATTTGACATTTGTTAGCATCTCTCTCATCCTCACTTACGTTAATTGGTAAACGATTCCACAAGAATAGCTGTAGCATGTACCAGCACTGTTGCCCTGGTGGGGGTCTTATAAAATACTAGTCTATTTTTATTCTAGATAGGGCGACAGCCCCACCAAGGAGGAATTAACGCGTAGAACAAATCTGAGCTTCTTCGTTCAGAGAACGTAGCGCAGTCACCCTGGCACCCCTCTAGAAGTAAGCATGTCAGCTTTTATTCGAACGATTACTTTAGAATCACTTACACATCGTCTGGGTGCTTTGCCAGGTCGGTGGTGATCCCAATCTGTACACAAACATACACACAATAAAGAGCTGGGGGTGTGTTTATCTCGCATTTCTATTCTTTCATCTGATGTTTACAGGTGCGAAAGTTTGCAATAACGACGACGTTCCGGTGATTGGGACGCATGACTATAGTAGCTAGGTACTTCAATTTTAATCACGACACGGTCGGGTCCTATTTGTTAAGGTAAATGTGAGAATGTGGAAATTGTCGTCTACAGATGACGCTCGGTTGACAAACGCAGGTCGCAATCTTTGAATGGGATCTTCTTGTAAGACTTTCGAGAGATTTTACTGTGTTTGTTCCGAATAGATGCAATAGAAAGCAAGTTTCGGTACACAATGCGCTTCAGTCGGGTGTGGAGGGGGAGACAGAGCATGGTACTCCGTTCTGATACCAGTCAAGCAGAATGGAAACGTTGTAGTGTGAAATTACATTTAATTACACAAATAATCTGACCGAAAACTTTGCATTATTTTGTGAGGGAAGTAAATGTTCTACTTGTGAAATGTGCGACAAAGACCATTCGCTTGATAAAACCTTGCAAATTTAACATGAAGCATTCAAATCGATAGAGCCTTTTCCAGAAAACCGTGCTAGTTGAGTGATTACTATACCCAAGTAACCAAAAGTTCCGATTAAAGTAGATGTTTATAACTTATTAAGTAAAACGAAGGATCATAAATAGACTTCTCTTCAGCTTAATTTTCAAGTAACTAACCATACTTCACATTCACAAGTTCACATCAAGGTTAAACGCTTGCGAGACTTTAGAAAAAAAGGCTGACGCGGAACTTACATTGGACAGTTATCTGGTTTGTTTTCATTTTGCTGCAAAATTAATGGTTAAGTAATCGAGAAAGGTTACTTTTTCAAAATACATTACCCCTCTAGTGTCCAGTGCCGCCTTTAGACGAGCTTTAGTCAAACCTCTAAAAAGCTTTAATAAATACTTAAAAATGTTTATTAAGATTCATAGTGATTTAAGTCCGTCTAAATTTACAACAATTTAATCACGAGCGATACCGGGAACGTTCAAACAGTACGATACCGCATTTAAATTATGTTGAGGCCACATATATCGATCAAAGCAAGTATAGTTTTAAATAGTCTTTGAATTTCATTTCTTTCCATAACTTTTGGGCCACTTATTAATTTGTTATGAAGTTTTTTTTTTTTTTCTTCACATAACATTTATTTGACACGGCACAAATACAATTTAATGTTTAACGGCGCCAATTATATCTGATGACTTAAAATCTAAAGCAAATTTTTTATCCTCGCTGCCGACTACGAGCTGAAATTAAGTCTAACTTAAAACTAGCATGGGATTTCCAATCAGTGTTTTGTTGTTCAATGGTCGTCTGATAATCGTCGAATGGCATGTATGGATTCGTTCTGCTGAGCCACGATGTCGTGAGTTGGGACAGAGGCTCGTAGTCCTTGGGTCCTGGTTCTATTGTGCGGGGTCTGGTTGCTGGTTTTGTGCTTAAGGTTCAAACGTGTTCTTGTCGTTTTGTTGGGTGTAGACGGAGGGGAACGGGACTAGACTGGGGCGTGGATGGATTTCAGGAAAACGTATATAAGGGACATGTAGGATAGGTCACGGCTCGCCAAGACATCACGAACAGGAACAGCCGGCTGTCTACCCTCGGCCTGCAGGGAAGCTATTAATTTAGACCTGGCGTCACGGTGTACAGGGCATGACCAAACCACATGCTCTATGTCGTGATAACCTTCACCACAGGCACAGATACCACTTTCCCCGAGCCCAACACGACGGAGGAGCGCGTCAAATCTATAGTGATTGGACATAAGCCGGGACATCACGCAAATGAAATCCCGACCTACATCCAACCCCTTGAACCACGGGTTCGTCGATACCTTGGGGATTATGGAATGTTACCACCTTCCCAATTCCCCTCTGGTCCAAGCATTTTGCCAACTGATGATCGTATTCTGACGTACAAATGCGAAAAATTCATTAAAGGCAATTGGTCTTTCATAAATATCACCGTTTGTTGCGCCCACCTTAGCCAAAGAGTCCGCTTTCTCATTACCCGGTATCGAGCAGTGAGAAGGGACCCACGCTAAGGTAATCTGAGTAGATTTTTCGGATAAAGCACTCAGATGTTCCCGTATTTTCCCCAGGAAATACGGAGAGTGCTTAACATCTTTCATCGATCGGAGAGCCTCAATGGAACTGAGACTGTCCGTAAAGATGAAATAATGGTCCGTGGGCATTTTTTCGATAATCCCTAGGGTGTACTGAATTGCAGCTAATTCTGCGACGTAAACAGAAGCAGGATTATCGAGCTTATGGGAGACGGTTAAATTGTTATTGAAGATACCGAAGCCAGTGGACCCATCAAGAAGTGATCCGTCAGTGTAGTACATATTGTCGCAGTTGATGTTTCGATATTTATTGGAAAAAATTTTAGGGATCTGCTGCACGCGTAAATGATCCGGGATTCCACGAGTTTCTTCTATCATGGATGTATCGAAAAACACAGTAGAATCAGAAGTATTTGATAAGTCGACACGATTTGGAATATTCGAAGAAGGGGTAATATTTTGGGACATGTGATTGAAATACAATGTCATAAAACGGGTTTGAGAATTAAGTTCGATTAACCTTTCAAAATTTTCAATCACGGGACGGTTCAAGACCTCACATTTGATTAGAATACGAGAAGACAGGCTCCAGAAGCGGTTTTTCAATGGTAGTACTCCAGCTAAAACCTCCAAACTCATCGTATGGGTCGACTGCATGCAACCTAAGGCGATACGCAAACAACGATATTGTATTCGCTCCAGCTTGATCAAATGTGTGTTTGCTGCGGAGCGGAAGCAGAAACACCCGTATTCAATAACAGACAATATCGTTGTTTGGTAAAGCCTTATAAGGTCTCCTGGATGGGCTCCCCACCATTGTCCGGTTATTGTACGAAGAAAATTCACTCTTTGTTGACATTTTTTCATCAGATACCTCACGTGACAACCCCAGGTGCCTTTAGGGTCGAACCAGACACCAAGATATTTGTGTACCAAAACCTGAGAAATCGTTTTACCCATTAATTGTGTTTGAAGCTGAGCAGGTTCATGCTTCCTAGAAAAAACTACTATCTCAGTCTTCTCCGGAGAGAATTCGATACCTAGCTGTAAAGCCCAAGCAGACAAATTGTCCAAGGTATCTTGCAATGGTCCTTGCAAATCGGCAGCTTTGGCTCCTGTAACAGAGATTACACTGTCGTCTGCAAGTTGTCTTATCGTGCATGAATTTGCCAGACATTCGTCGATGTCATTTACATAAAAGTTGTAAAGAAGGGGGCTTAAACATGAGCCCTGGGGAAGACCCATGTAGCTAATGCGAAAAGTTGCCAAATCGCCATGCGTAAAATGCATGTGCTTTTCGGACAACAAATTGTGCAAAAAATTGTTCAAAATTGGAGAAAATCCTTGTCGGTGAAGTTTACCCGAAAGAATGTCAATAGAAACGGAATCAAAAGCCCCCTTAATGTCCAAGAACGCAGACGCCATTTGTTCTTTACGAGCATACGCCAGCTGAATATCTGTTGAAAGCAACGCAAGACAATCATTCGTCCCTTTGGCACGGCGGAAGCCAAATTGAGTTTCTGATAGTAGACCATTTGATTCGACCCAGTGGTCTAAACGACGGAGTATCATTTTTTCCATCAATTTCCGGATACAGGATAGCATTGCAATCGGCCTATAAGAGTTGTGATTAGAAGCTGGTTTCCCTGGTTTTTGGATGGCGATCACCTTCACTTGCCTCCAATCCTGCGGTACAATGTTTTGCTCCAGGAACTTATTGAACAAGTTCAACAAGCGCCTCTTGGCATTGCCGGGTAGATTCTTCAACAAGTTGAATTTGATTCTATCTAATCCAGGCGCGTTATTGTTACAGGACAGGAGGGCAACTGAAAATTCTGCCATCGTAAAAGGTGATTCTATCGCGTCGTGGCCCGGAGACGCATCGCGAACAATATTTTGCTCAGGAACAGAGTCCGGACATACTTTCCTGGCAAAATCAAATATCCACCTACTTGAAGACTCCTCGCTTTCGTTGACCGTTACGCGATTCCGCATTCTTCGGGCTGTGTTCCAAAGAGTGCTCATCGATGTCTCCCTCGACGTCTCGTTCACGAACCGACGCCAATATCCACGTTTCTTTGCTTTAGCCAAGCTTTTAAGCTTGGTATCAAGCTCCGAATACCGTAAATAGTCGCCAGGTATACCTCCCGTCTGGTAGGCCTTAAACGCGTCGGATCTTTGCGTGTAGACATCGGAGCACTCTTGGTCCCACCACGGAGTGGGAGGCCATTCTTTGATCGTTACGCCGGGATATTTTTTCGTTTGGGCTTGCAACGCGGCGTCGAGAATCAAGCCCGCGAGGAGGTTGTATTCTTCAAGTGGTGAATGATGTTGAATCGACTCGACCGCTTTTGAAATCATTTCCTCGTATAACTTCCAATCGACATTTCGTGTGAGGTCATACGGAATGTCAATTGGTCGCATGCGAGTTGACCCGTTAGTAATTGAAATAAGAATAGGCAGATGGTCGCTACCGTGAGGATCGAGGATTATCTTCCATGTGCAATCCAACCGTAGCGACGTCGAACATAAGGATAGATCCAAAGCGCTTGGGCGCGCTGGAGGTTTCGGGATACGTGTCATTTCACCGTTGTTTAAAATAGTCATGTCGAAGTCATCGCAAAGGTTATAGATTAAAGAGGAGCGGTTATCATTGTATGGGGAACCCCAAGCCACGCCATGAGAGTTGAAGTCTCCCAAAATCAAACGTGGCGAGGGAAGAAGTTCTATTAAATCAAAGAGCAGCCGTTGCCCAACCTGTGCTCTGGGGGGAATATATATTGAGGCAATACAAAGCTCTTTACCTTGTATTGTCATTTGACATGCGACAACTTCGATGCCTGGAATCGAGGGGAGGTTAATACGATAGAAAGAATAGCACTTTTTAATCCCTAAAAGTACTCCTCCATATGGGGTGTCTCGATCAAGGCGAATAATATTAAAATCATGGAAGTTGAGATCAATATTTGAAGTAAGCCAAGTTTCACAAAGGGAAAATGCATCGCATTTGTTTTTATTTATCAAAACTTTAAACGAATCAATTTTTGGTAAAATACTTCTACAATTCCACTGTAAGACAGAGATAGAATCCTTCATATACGCAGTTGAATTAGGCATCGAAGGATACAATCGCTGCAAGGAGAGGCCATTGGGCAGTCAACTGCTTCAAAAATGATCTAACTGTTGGGAGGAATGCTGTAAGAAAAATTTTAATTGGATCGGGTACATTGAAAGTTTCAAAAATCCAGTCCACAATGTCATAAAATTTCACTAATCCAGAGTTTGTTTCATCAACTGGGAGTGTAAAAGGAGCAACTGGGGTTTTAGATGTTCCTGGCAGTGCTGGGAACTCCTTCTGGGACTTTAAATTTGCAAGCTCAGGAGGAGTTTGCTTCGGTTTTTCCGCAGCACTGTTTGGTTTGTTTGTAACTTTCATTTCACTTTGAGAAATCTTAGGACCTTTTCTGGGAAGTTTAGGAGAGAGGAAATATTTTTCCTCTTTCTAGACTCCCCAGGATTGGCGTAAGATGCTCCCGCTGGTGAATCGTCAGAATCGGTTTCATCAGAGGACAACAGATCGAAGGGGTTCGAAGTAACGGGAGAAGTGGTAACGGTCTTCTTCAGCATGTCAGCGTAGGAACGCTTTGAATGCTCTTTGAGAGACCGTTTTATTTTATCCCTGCGCTGCATGTACACCGCACATGTCGAGAGCTCATGCAGATTTTCTCCGCAGAGAATACACTTTTCAGCGTTAACACTGCAAGAATCTTCCGCATGAGACTCCCCACACTTGCCACAACGTGCCTTATTGCAGCAGTAGGCGGCTGTATGGCCTAACTGCTTGCAATTCAGGCAGTTCATGACGCGGGGCACGTAGAGCCTCACAGGGAGACGAACCCGGTGGATCGAGACGTGGCTTGGTAGTGCAGACCCGGCGAACGTAACTCGAAACGAGTCTGACGGAGTGTATACTGTTTTGCCACCGATGATCGATGCTGACCGCAATTGCTTGCAGTCGAGCACCTTTACTTCGGGACACCCTTTGGCACTTTGCAGTATACACTCGACGGACAGACTCGAATCGGTTATGACACCGTCGATCTCCACGTCTCGTGCGGGTATGTAAACGCGATACTCGCGTGTGAAGAGCTCAGAGCAAGCTATATCGTTGGCCTCTTTCAGGTTACCGACCACGACACGGAGCTTGTTAGGCCGGACCTTGGAAATTTCGGTCACGCCCTTGTACTCCTTCGTCAGGTCTTTAGAAATCTGCAAGAGGTTCAACTTTTTCGATTTCGGTCCTGCCTTTGGCCGAAAATAAACAGTATAGCTGCCCTGGGCTCCGTCTGGGTAAAGCCTGGGGCGAGGGGGGACTGAAGAATGAACAGGGGAGGGGGTAACAGAAGGGTCAGGGTCAGAGGGGTTCGGGGATGGTGGCGCGGGAGGCGAGGGATCTACATCCATCGCGCTAAGTCTAGCGCACTAGCGCTGACAAGAACACGTTCCTTTTTATTTCTCCCTTCCAGTAAGGTTGGTTGTCCGATCGTTCGAAGTAGCAGCCGTTACAGCCAGCAGCACCAATACAGCAGCACCAAACAGCCACCAGCAGCGAGCCAGGTGTGAGATCACTCCACACAGCGATACAACTCGCTGACACTGATGGCTTCTTCTTTTTCCTCGTTTGTGTCTCGTCCACTGCTGTAGCACAATCCAGCCAGCAGCCAAATCGGCTTACGCACCAGCTGGCAGTCACGATGCGAAACAGTTGCACAAAGGCACGACCTTGAACCCGGATTTATTTCACTGGACCAGGCAAACAATGCCAACACTTGTTCACACGTCTTTTGTTTTATACTCTATCGGACCGATCACCAAACACGTCCAGTACTGATGCGTGTTCGGCACAGAATGATGTTATGAAGTTTGTTATTTATAATTTTGAGAGATGACTCGTTCGCGTGACACTAGTAATGTTCAAATAAGTTGTGTAATCTTTGAGTTAATAGACTTTCGTTATTTTATTAAGAATTTAACACATAACGATTGCTTAAGTTCGATTATAATCAAATGAAAAGGGAATGTATAAGGCAGCCAAACTTTGAAACCACGTGTTCAGTCATAATCCATCAGTTAACCCTTAACTAGCCCGCTCATCTGATAATAATATTGATCAAATCGGTTGTGTAGTTTCTGAGATATTGAAGTTTCGTGATTTTCACATTCCGGTACATTACAGACGAAGTTACAGTTCGATTACAGTAAAATTGAATAGGGTGTTATTAGGCAGCTGGACTTTTAATATGAAACTAATTTTGTGGAAATCTGGAATGGGTGGAAGCCATCTCTGAGATAAGTGAGTGAGTCCAAGTAGTCTTCGGAGTATGTTCCTTTTCATAGCTGGATTTCACATTTTTAATCATAACAGGCAAAGTAATAGTTCGATTGTAAAAGAAATAAATGGGGCAACTAGACCTTCCATTTGACGCTGGTTTTATGAAAATCGGTCCAGCCATCTCTGAGAAACATAAGTGAGATTAAACACTCTTCAGAACACGTTTCTTTTCATAACTTTTGAACCACAAGTTCAATCTTTATAAAATTCAAAAGTTTGGGGTATTTCAGGTAGCCCGTTCATTTGAAACCAATTTTGTTCAAATCGGTTGTGTAGTTTTCAAAATAATGATGTTTCATATGTCCCTACTGGTATGGTTCCCATGTACTGCCGTGATTTCAATAACACAGACATCCTAGCAGCTGTTAAAAAATTGAAGTCTTCGAAAACGCCTGGACCGGATGGAATTCCTTCGACAGTTTTGATAAAATGCGCCGTTGAACTGTGTGCGCCATTGAAAGCCATATTCAATCTGTCCTTATCACAAGCACTATTTCCAAAATGTTGGAAGAAATCGATTATGTTTCCAGTTCTAAAAAAAGTAATAAAAGCGACGTATCTAACTATCGTGGAGTTACCTCACTATGTGCTGGTTCAAAGCTGTTCGAGATTTTTATGAACGCAAAACTCTTCCGGGCAGCAGAGTCATATATTTCGCATGAGCAACATGGATTCTTCCCTGGCAGATCCATTGTAACTAATCTAACTCAATTCACATCACTGTGCCTCACCTCCATGCCACAAGGGTATCAAATTGATACAGTTTGTACCGACTTGAAAGCGGCCTTTGACAGAGTTAACCACCGTATCCTGTTTGCTAAGTTGGACCGGCTTGGTGTGTCCTCGAACGTTGTCCACTGGTTCGAATCGTATTTAAGCAATCGGCGATTATCTGTCAAACTGGGTTCCGTGGAGTCAGCAGAATTCGTTAACCGATCAGGTGTTCCGCAAGGCAGCAACTTGGGGCCACTACTATTCACTATTTTTTTCAACTACGTCTGTCTAGCACTGCCAAAAGACTGTAATTTACTGTATGCCGATGATTTGAAAATGTATTACCTAATCAAAACTCCTGCCGACTGTGAGCTTCTCCAAAGTGTAATTAACAGGTTTTACGACTGGTGTCAACACAACATGATGGTAATCAGTGTATCGAAATGTTCATTGATTACTTTTGCGAGAAAAAAACAACCTATTCAGTGGAACTATCGTATAGGCGATGAAACCATTACCAGAGTTAACGTAGTGCGAGATCTTGGGGTTATGCTTGATGCAGAGTTGAACTTCCGGGAACACTACAGTTATATAATCAACAAAGCTAGGCGGAATCTTGGATTCATTCTCCGGATGTCAACCGAATTTCGTGATCCTTACTGCCTGCGCTCTATGTACTATAGCCTAGTGCGGTCTGTTCTGGAAACAGCTGCCGTCGTGTGGAGCCCTTTTCGCAGCATCTGGATAACTAGAATCGAAAAAGTCCAGTCGAAGTTCATAAAATTCGCTCTACGACTACTTCCTTGGAGAAATCCAGATGCGCTACTTCCGTACGAAGCCCGGTGCAGACTTTTAGGAATGAACACTCTCGAAAAGCGACGCAATGTGCAAAAAGCGGTTTTCGTCGGAAAGATCCTGCTAGGAGAGATTAACGCGCCCTGGATTCTCAATAAAATGGATGTGAACGTGCTGCCACGTCCACTGCGTCAACGAAGCTTTTTGAGGCTCCAACAACATAGGACGGACTACTCACAAAACGAGCCTATTCGAACTATGTGCGCTCTATTCAATAGATATTATTATTTGTTCGACTTTCATGTTTCCTCCACTGTTTTTCGTGATCGTGTTACAAACTTTTATGTGCAGATATAGTTCTAGTCGTTAGTTTTTAAGTGTTCATTTAGACTGTTTGTCCGATGAATGTAAACAAATCAATAAATAAATAATTAATAAATAAATAAATTTTTACATTTAAATACATGACCTCTAAACTAAAAATCCGATTACAATGAAATTCAATAGGGTCTTATGGGACAACAAGATCTTTCATTTGCAATTAATTTCATGAAAATCGGTCCAGAGAAGTGAGTGAGTATAAAAATCTGCACATACACACACACACATACATACACGCATATAGAAAATGCTCAGCTCGTCGAGCTGAGTCGAGTGATATATGCCATTCGGCCCTTTGGAGCACTTTTATACTTTCGATTTTGCAAGTGATTGCTATACCTTTCTAGGCAAAAACTAAACCTATTAAAATAATCAAAATCTTCAATACGCAATATACCGTACTGCATCCAATTTCGAACACTTAGGGTATGATGTTACTTCTTGCACTAAATAAACAACGAAAAACGAATGTTCTCGACGTTTTTAAATTATAAAAAAAGTTTAATGGAAGGCTTCGAATAAAAATACGTAAGTCACTGAGCAAACGAATTGATCTCTCTGCGGACTCTGTAACCTTATAACCTTTATAACTGACCGCTTTGAGGCACGATTTCCCGAAGTGAGATTTCGAAGGCAAAGTAATTTTTGAAACCTTTGCCAGCGACTTGTAATGCGTAAGTCCCCGTACTAGCGGAAAAAATAAAATTTTTTTTTTCCGTTATTTCTGTCATGCACATTTCGTAAACATGGAACTCGTAGATTGTACAAGACTTTTGTTGATTGTATATGTTCTAACATTCGTATTGCAAGTTATCGAATAGAATTGCAACATTACACTTAATTTGTACAATTCACGAATGTACATTCGTACGAACGTGGATAACGAGTAATCACTTGAACGAAATTTTTGTGTTCTGTAATTTTTGATTTCATATAATGTACCGTACTGCGTCAAATTTCGAACACTTAAGCTATGATTTAACTTCTTGCACTAAAAAATCATCGAAAAATGAATTTTATCGTCGGTCTTGAAGGTTTAACATGTTGGTTATATTTTATTGTTGTTGCAATTAAGTGCTATTTATATAGATTCAAACATTGGTTCCGTTGCAGAAAACAACAAAAGGTTATGTAGGTAAAACAAACGATTTCGTGGAATAAATTAAAATATATCTCAGCGTAACAATCGCCCGAAATCAAGTCTATTCCTAGATTGATTTTTATAAACAAGGGCCTCCATTACAGAAGACGAGGCGAGCAACTCAGTCAGTCACTGATGAAGTGAGCAAAATGTTGTACACTAAGGTCGCTTTTTACGCGGATTCCGGAATTTACGCGTTTTTTTAAGCGGATTCCGGAATTTACGCGGTTTTTTTTACGCGGATTCTGGAATTTACGCGGTTTTTTTACGCGGCACGTATCCCCTGCGTAAAAAGCAACTTTAGTGTATTAGTAAACGCGAACGAAACTTGGCTGGCGAAAATCCAGCCGACTTGCCATCTGCCATACCAAAATTTGTTAGACGAGTAATTCGCCGCTCGCCTCATCTTCTGTAATTGGGGCCAAATTCTGCTCACCCATAATCTACTGGAAAACCATAGAGAAACTGTACTTTTTTCCAATTTTCTCCCTGTCTTTTTCTAGCCCCTAATTTCCTGGTTTCATCCCTGTCACCTAAGGTCAACGCGCAAGAAAAATTTCATCGACCCTCTTTTTTTGTTGCCTATTTATTTCGATGCCACGTGAAATCGTTGTTTCCCATTTTTCCATTTTCGTTGTTTTGGAGATGAGGTGTCTAGTGTCAGCTAGAGCGTCTATTTCCAAACCGTTTACAGCTTACCGCGATTCAGATAATAAAAAGATCGGGATTTCTTTTTATTTTCTTACAGGAAGTATGAAAAAGGGGAGAGAAAACTATAAATTAATACAGAAGAAAAGCGTTCCTTTTTTCTATATGACTTTTTATTTTTCTCTGCCATTTTTTTGGCAACAATTTTAATTTGGATTTTATTTTTGTTACATAACAGAGAGAAGACTGAGACCAGTTTTTCTGGAAACAGCACTGCTTTAAGAAGTGTAGGGTCAATCCTGTATCGCCTCGTGAAAAAAACTAATTTAATTGGTGCATCGGGACTACGGAATCACGTGTGATAGAGGAAGTGAACACTTAAACGATGCTGCTAAAGATAAGTATAGGGCACATGCGGGAGGTAGTTTAAAAATGATCTTTTCATTACTTCCTAAATTGTATTTTATACAAAGATAGTGACAAATGAAAGGAGCTTTTTTGCTTCCCACATGAAGGCTTGCATGAAAGCTCGTGTGCAGGTCCCAGTGGACAGACAACCAGGTATAGATGACAGTTTTACAAGGTATGTTATTCACGTCGATGCATTAGTATTAGTGAGCGTTATTAACTTTTTCCAATTTTGTATGAGATTTCAATGAGCATAAAAGAGAGGTGAGGAGGAGAGTGCATTTTCCTAGTATTAGTAAATGCTTCAAATGTAAACAACTAGACGAACTCAATGGTAAACTCAAATAGCAACGTCACTATTTGGCATCATCTCTGGGCAGAAGGGGGCAAACAGAGGGGCGCGTGCAAGTTTTAGTAGGTTTTCTCTTCACCTCTCTTTTATACTCATTGATGAGATTTAAATTGATTATGCATTTTAAACTAAACTTACAAAACATACTTTCCTGAAAAGTTATAGAAATGATGTTGAAACATGTTTTATTTGTGAGAAATACATAAACATGCTGGGGTTTAGGAAAAATATGCTGTTTTTCATGATTTTGCCGGTAACCTTTTTGCACTTTTCGTTTTTTTCGTGTGCTCTAATAGCACTTCTAAATAGTGTCGCTTATGTTTCATACAGTAAGAAAAGTCATGAGCTATGACAATGACTAAGATTATGCTCCAACTATTAGAAATACAGCATTTTTATATATTTTATTTCGACATATTTATTTATTTATTTCGTCAATCAGGGTAGACTACATACAGTTTTACTTACGTATATGAAAAAATTGTTAATTTTGTCTTCTGTTCGAAGTTTTTCTTATTGCTGCCCTGGACATAATTACGTCAATGTGTACACAATATTGATTATATGTGTTCATCATTTGGTTCATAGGTCTATTAGTTGCATACATTATTCGTTGAGGAGCCACTTGAAACAAACTTCTGGTTCTAAGTATGCGTGAGGGTACATAAAAGTTCAAGTTTTCTAGTAGGTTTTCTGATTTCACACGATGAGAGATTATATCGTTGATAAAAGAGACCTTAGCGATTTCTTTTCGTTTTACAAGCGTTTCAATGTTAATTAGCATGCACCGTGATTCATATGATGGGAGGATCAGAGAGCTCCAACCTAGCTTCCTGAGTGCATACAACAAAAACTGTTTTTGAACTGATTCTATTCTTGCTACATGTGTGGGTAGATATGGGCTCCAAACTACACTACAATATTCGAGAACAGATCTTACATACGAAACATAAAATGTTTTAATGGTATAGGGGTCTTTAAAATTGTAGCTGAACCTTTTGATGAATCCTAACATACTGAAAGCTTTATTCATCATTGTATTATAGTGTTCCACAAATGTTAGTTTTGAGTCAAATATTACACCCAGGTCTCTCAACTTGTAACTCCTTTGAATCAACTGGTTTCCTAAAGTGAAACTGAAATCATGATTGGTGCGTTTTTTCGAGTAGGATTTAATGCTGCATTTTTTAATATTAAGATCCAGTAGGCTTTTGGTACACCAATTGAAGAAAACGTTGATTTCATCCTGAAAATTTCATGTCGTCTGCATAGATGAGTACTTTGGCGCATTTCAATACAAGATTGACATCGTCGACAAACATAATAAATAATAGAGGACCCAAGTGGGAACCCTGTGGAACACCAGAAGTGACTTTAATTGCTGTCGAAGTTTTACCTTCAAAACGAACAAACTGCGTTCTATTCGTCAGGTACGATTCGATCCATGTTAGCAGTGTCGCTCTTAATCCCATACGTTTGAGCTTAAAAAGCAACAGCCGAATAGCAACTCTATCGAACGCCTTACTAAAGTCAGTGTATAAAGTTTCAATGAAGTTATTCCTGTCCATCGCCCCTAAAGAAAAGTTCACAAATTCTAATAGGTTTGTAGAGGTAGATCTACCTTTTAGAAACCCGTGTTGGTTATTGGAAATACTATTTTTGACTTGACTGAACATTTTTTGATTTACGATTGCCTCAAACATCTTGGGGATCGACGAGATGATTGCAATTCCTCGATAGTTCTTGATATCTGACCGCTTACCAGACTTAAATATTGGGATCAAAAATGATTCTTTCCAAGCTAGCGGAAAAACGCCTGACTTAAGAGACAGGTTGAAAAGCAAAAAAAAAAGGAGTTTAACAAATGAAGTTGCAAATGTTTTAAGAAATGATGGCGGTATCTGATCGGGACCCGGTCCTTTATTGGCATCAAGGCCTCCAAGCGACATTAGGATTTCTTGAACAGTAATATTGTCAACTGATACGTCATTTTCTTGTTCTTTTAGGTAGGAAAAATAGTTTATCTCTGGAGTATCCTCTGATGTTTTATAATTGTTTTGAAAAAATCGCTCAAACTGGTAACAAATATCACCACTATTAGTTCCATCAAAGTCTTCAAATTGCATGCGGGATGGATAATTAGAAGTTTTAATTTTTTCGTTCGCGAAGCTAAAAAACGCTTTCGGATCGGATTTAATGTTGGCTTCTACTTTTGCATTAAAACTCTCATATGCTAAGGATATTTCTACGTCAAGTGCTCTGCAAATTTCTATATAATTATTTAAGTTCTGAGAACTTTTGTCTTTCTTATAAGCTTTATGTGCCTTTTGTTTTCTGTTTTTGAGATTTCTAATTTCTCGTGTGTACCATACCGGATATTTATAGTTTGCCTGTATCCTTTTCTTTCTCTTGGGTACGAGTTCATTGATAATTGAATAAAGGCTGTTACTAAATATGCCGACAGCTTTGTTTATGTCTTTTTAATTTTTCAGTAAATTTTGCCAGTTTACATCGTTTAGTCTGCTATCAAATTCTTGATAGTTAAGGTTTTGAAAATTGTGAACAAGCTCATAGTCGGTATCGCCAGGGCGCTGTCTATGAGAGTCAGTGAACAGTGAATACTCGATGGCAGTATGACATGTTTCGTTTCTCCATAATGGAACTACGGCGGCATCAATACAAAAGTCTTCAGTGCAGTTGGTGAATAAAAGATCCAAATAGCAGTTAAGTTGGTTACGAACATGGTGGATTTGATAAAGTCCAAGTTCGCTGATTTTATCGAAAATAAAGTGTAGTGTATCATTTTCACCTAAGACAGGCTGCAGAAGATATTCGTTATCGACATCCTGAGTAAAATCAATGGTGTTCTGATTAAAATCACTATAAATATGAATTTTAGTTTCAGGTTCTAAACAATCAATAATAAGTTGTGCTGTTTCGAAAAACTTTTCATACGAAGCTTTTGTTTGCCATTTCGGGAGGAAAGTAAACGGAAACAAACAGATGTTTTTCATTTTTCATTAAAACTTTTACCCAAACGTCTACGAATTCAGCGTGTTTATCAGTAGGAAGTAGCTCTGATGGTAGAGTAGCATTAAAAGCAATTAGTACTCCACCACCAGATTCTTTTACTGTTAGTTTCAAATCGCGATCACTTCGAAAAACATTAAACCTACTACCAAAGACTACTTCACTTTTGATATCTCCTGTCCAGTTTGATTCAGTAGCTAGAATGACATCATAATGACAGCCATTAATTTTTTTGAAGATTTGCTGCATTTTGCTTGCACTTTTCATTCGATTAAAATTTTGACAATACACTACTGTTTCACTAACACTAATTACCTCTCCTTGCGAGGATGTCGTCAATTCTGTATTTATGTTGTCCTCCAAGGGGTCCGTCAGTTTCTGGCAAAACACAAATGCCTACATGTACCCGGAAACGAGAGGCTCCGGGGTAAGTGTGATGAAACGGAAGATGAAGTAAATGCTGTACTGCTCGTCAAATCGGAACGCTCTATCGCAGAAACCAGGTTTACTTGTGGAAGTTGACAATCTGCTGGATATGGATTGAGTACTTCACCACTTTGGAACCTAATACCATGCTGTGTTTGTACCAAATGCTTTGAAAATGTTGTTTTCGCAATTTTGATAACTACATGAAGGTACTTTGTGGTTTATGTTGCTGTTGTCAATATTTTTGGTTTTGTTGTAGTTGTAATAGCTGTGTGTGGGTAGATCATTCCGGTTGTTGTTACTTGTGCGGTTACGTGTAATGTTGGATTTGTTATTCAGATTCCAATACTTTTTATTGGCTTTTCTTTGCTTTATGGCTTTATCTTAAACCTTTTGCTGCTGAACGCGGCGCAACTTACGTTTGTCGTAATCTGTCCAGTCAGCACGCCACACTGTTTGATCCGAGCATTCGCCAACCTTCTGTTAATTTTGCTGATTGATCAAGTAACTCTTCCATCAAGCTAGGAGGAGACTCTGATTGTGATCGAGTATTTTTAACGTTTTCTTCCAGACTACAAATCGCATTGCTGAGTGATTTTACTTCAATTAAAACATCACCGCTAATTTTATCTAGAGCCTCCTTTGTGGAGCGGGATTGAACAGAACTGTTTTCGTTACAGTGCACTTTCATGTCCTTCGTGAGGCTACCTAGGTTTTCTAAATTATCACTAATTCGCTTGAGATCTGAAACGAGGTCTGTTGTGAGATCTGTTACATATCCTTCAATTCGGTCCCTTGTAGTTTCCATTGATACATCAAGGAGCTTCGTGATGTAGTTTTTAATTTCAATGAGCTCCGAATTTTTCGCGGTTTTGCTGGTTTCCATGTCAAGCGATAATGCGGACACAGCACTATCGACTTTTGTTGCTGTGTTCTGGTTCATCGCTGACACGGATTCCATCAGCTGGTACTCCATATGACCAAACAGCTCATCCATTGCATTGAGCTTTTTGAGTTCAGCAGCAATCTGAGAGTTGGCTTCAGTTTGGGCTTTGATTGAGATTATCAGCTCCTTTTGATCGTTTAGCACCTTACTAGTATCAATTCCAGCTTTCAGATGATGCTGGCACTCCTCGCACAGTGGTATCATGAAGCGCGTGATATAATTCTCCTGGTGCCGTTGAACTCCAATACATGCCGCGTGAAAATATTTGGAGCAAAATTCACACTTCCATAGGAAGCGATCGTCGCCGATAATGCATGTTTTTACACAGCAATGCATTTTATATTTACGTTACGCGCCGGTATGGTATAGAAAAAATTTGCAATCGATTACTACGCGGTGTTGAAAATATACTTAAAATTGCTGACACAAGAGCGCGCGCGGGTCAATAGAATTGTTTGAAACAAAGTTAAAATGCATAAAAATATTTACAGGAGCGCTACACAAGCGCGTCTGAGCTCAAAGGTGGTTCGGCTTCGGCAATTTTTTACACTAAATCTAAAATAATGTCAATTTCTAGTGTGTTTCAACTAAAGATTCACTCTCCAACAAAAAAAAATCAAATACACCCAGAATTTTTCCTTATTGCTTTAAAAGCAATAACCAAAAGTTCTCTGTTTTGTAATAGATTTGTTACTTTGAAAGTAACATACTTCTCCCATCAAGTAACACACATTGTCATGTGTTTTGCACACGGTACGAGATCATGACTATGGCCATTACAACCACACGCATAATTGTCACTTGTTTCTTCGTAAGCAATAACGAAAAATGTTCATCTTTCTATTTAATTTATTACTTAAAAGGTAATAACATTCACCGCCAGTCAACAAAAAACACATACTATTGCATATTTTGCACATGTTACTAGTTTCTTGCATCTTCAAATCATCCAAAGCGTGTATATTAATTTATTCGTTATACGCACTAGGAGTAGAGAAAAAATAAGTTGAGAGCTGCCAGGTGTCATTTCTTTTCTCCGTTGTACAGTAAGGAAACGTTGATAATTCTAAAGACTTCCTTTGCCTCCTACAATCATAGCACGATTTGAGACTACGTTTGAGAAAAGCACAAGCATTTTCTTTCTAGCTAGCGTATGCAAGACATGGTGAAAACACACTCATCGCTTTATAGAAACGCATTGAGATCTGTTCGATGATATAAAACACGTACCCATCTAAAAATCCTATATTCACATCTCCAGCAACACTGGCCATTTCTTATTTTCAAGTCGACCGTGGGGAACGAAACAGTCATGTTTCTAATTAGACATTTGAGGTTGACCGGTGAGATTCTGTTCATGTAAGAATGAAAGGAACAGAAATGAACCTGATAGTTCCATTAATACTAATGCAGCGAGTGAAGTCTTGCTAATACATGCATTACAGCTCTTGGTTGTATGTTCCCCTGCAGAAACACATACAAGCATGTGGCCGTCATATATTTTGTTACTTTTTGGTTATTACTTTTTGTGTATAATGCGCGGTCATAAGACACAAAAAGTAATAAAGTAGTGCCCGAAAGTAATAAAATCTTCTCCGTTTATTGTAGGTGTAATGTTTTAATATCTGGAACCTGGAACGGGGAGAATCTCCTAGTTCGAAATTTTTTTAAGTCTTCTTCAGTCAACTTTTTCCAAAAAAATCTTAAAGATCTTGAGACCAGATCTCGACGTTTTATACATTTCTACCTGTGCATTTGTTTATAGTCAAAAAAGTGATACTCTGACCGCTTTGTGGTTCCACTCCCTGAGGTGCAATAAAGTTAAATTTTGCATGGGACCATTCTTCGAGAAGACAAAACGAAATTCAAACATAATTTTTTTCCTATACATTCCATCAGCACCCTAAGAAGCATATTCATTGACAAAGAGTGAAAGAGATAATCCATACCGAGTTTGTTTATAAAAGAGTACAAATCAAAGATTAAGAAAGCTGATAAAAATCTAGTCATAAGTAAACATAAATCTGTCACAAGTCCATAATTTTAAATCAATTTTCCAATTGCTTTCTCTGTAGATTCTTGAATATGAATAAAAATTTCCCGGGAAATTCCATCCTGCGACGTCCGGAAAAGATGCTCCAGTATCAACCATTTATTCCGTGGCAGAAATGTCGAAAAAATATATATTATTTTCCCACGGGAACAAGTTGTCTTCTATCAGCTCTTCATTCCGACAAAGAAATGACCGCGTAATCGACCTTTTACACGTACTTGGTTTAGTAAACTGAGCATTTTTCACAGATGGAGAGATTGTTTAGATCTCAGAATTATTTTCTAAAAGGGCGTATGTATTTTGGCATAGGTTTTATTTGAATAATAATAATTGTCTGAGAATGAGTTGTAGGGAAATAGTAGTGCCTTCTAAAAAATATACATCGCGAACAATTTTTTTTTAGAAAAATGGAAAATAAACACTCAATTTCGATTTAAAATGAAATAGTCAATTTTCTGCTTGGAGTTAAAACGCAATTTTTGATGAAAAGTCCAGAATGGAAAAATGAGAAACAATTTTTTTATGAAGATTATTATTTAAAAAATCTAATTTCAACATTTTTCGAAATATTTGTGTTCTAATAATATTAAAAGATTTAGATAGTCATTTTAGATCAGGAAGTTCTTGGTAGTTAAAATTCTACATAAATTGGTTTTCGGGTTATTTTGAATTCAAGTTCGAAACAACGGTAAACGGCAATGTTTTCAAGTAGTTCGGTATTTTACTTTATGAAGATTAGTGTGTAAAGCTGCAGTAGCTGATAAATTGCGAAACAACATAAACATTATTAGAAATTGGCGCAACTTTTGATTTAGTCTGATTAGGAAACAGGATAACGAATTAGTCTCAGCCAAGAAGTTTTTTTCGTGAAAAAAAACCCTAGTATGCTTTTTTTGTCTTTTCTTCGACAAAAATCACGGAAATAATAGAATGCCTGCCAGTACTAATGATGTCTTACATGTTAGTATTTGTATTGTCGAAAGATATGGAAGACCTGTTTAATCTGCTTAAAGTCAGTTTACCGTATATTGCGTTGTTTGTGCAAAATAAGATCAACAGTTGAACAAACAGAATGAAATTTATAATTGCTCAGGCCCTGAACTTTTGCGTGTAAAGTTAAGTAATCAACTTACCCCTAATATACTATCACCACGGTCTCCTTTGGGTCCCGAATCTCCCTTAGCTCCGGTTCGTCCCTAGACAGCAGTCATCGTGGCCAGATTTAAATTGAAAGAAAAAAAAAAAACGCACCGAAAAGTGCAGAAGGTAATTAAAATAGCGCTAAAGTTTCATTGAATGTAGTTCATTAGGCTTAAAATTATCATCAGTAGTTTTCGTGTAACTCATCTCAAATTTTTAGACTGGTATCCATGGTAGTAACAGAACGGTATTTTTTTCACAAAAGTTTTCGATGGAAGCTAAATATTTACTCAAAGATTGAAAATTCACGTAAATTGAAAATAAAATGCAATTAGAATTATGTTACGAGCCGGTTTAACATTATTTAACTGAGTAAACTGAAACTTGTCTGCTGGTGGAAAATATTTAATGATCCCTTTGGCGTTTATCCCACCAACCATTCTGTCGTCTAGCAGCCAACAGAAGGAATTCCTTTGACTGAACTAATAACGCTTCAAACCTTTCCACCCACGTCGCTCTGCTGGTGCGACTATTCAGCGAAGATCAGTAGCGTTCCTGACGTCTGACAGGGAAAATTAATTATCCCGTAGCATCCTAGCTGATTTTACAAAATACCGTACGGCAGCAATTACTTACCGGCCACGAGTTAATACCCATATCGTTCGGACCGGCCGGTTTACCCGGAGGTCCGATGGGGCCCTGTTTGCCTCTGCGTCCTCTCGGTCCCCGATCGCCTTTTTCGCCTTTGTTTGACTGGACGGGAAGAAAAACGTAATCAAGAGCAAGAGGAAAAACATCCATCAGGGATTAGACGGCAATTAATTGTTGTTTAGAGGATTAGCAAGGATCAGCAGCTGTTAGCGCAGAGCAAATGTTAGCTCCATTTTAAAATGGATCCTGCACTTCACCGGTCAATAGGATTATTTGGTAGGAAGATTAAAAATGCTTACCCTGGACGAGTTGAAAGCTGCATTTTCGTTTATAATGAATTCGGGCCCCTTTTCACCTTTCATTCCGGGGTTGCCTTTGTCTCCCTTATCGCCCGGAAGTCCTGGATGGCCTGGAAGGCCAGTTTCACCTGCAGGAAGGCGAAAATTGCAATGAGTTATTTATAGCTTAAACAGATGACGTTTTTATGTACTGTACCAGGTAATCCAGGGGTGCCATCAAACCCGGCAGGTCCTCTTGGTCCAGGAAGTCCCGGTGGTCCCGGTTGGCACTGACAGTCTGAGGTTGAATTTTTCGAATCGGTATAAACCACCATTCCTGGCGGTCCAGCTGGCCCGGGAGGGCCGCTGTCTCCGGTTGTACCTTTTTCTCCCTTGGATCCAGTTGCTCCAGTTTGCCCTGGAATGCCTGGAACTCCGGGCCGTCCAATTTCGCCCTTTAGCCCCGGTGCTCCGGTTGATGTGTGGCCCTAGCATTAGAGAATAAACAACTTAGACGAGCTGAGCTAACTTTTAATTAACATGTCGATGAACCAGGCTAGATAAGCTCAAGTAACAGAGATGGAAGAGTTCAGGGTGAAATGAAACACTACTGCTATGAAACATCCAAGAAAACAGTTAATAAAGGGGCGAAAAAAAAAATTAACCAAAACTTTGAAAAGAAACACACTTTCAGGAATCACTTTTCCAAAGTGCACTAGGAGTGCAGCCATCGGAGCGTTGGGGAAAACAAAGTTTTATTTCCATAAAGAAAAAAGAAATACGAAGACCGTAGACAAGCAAAGTTAAAAAATGTATATATATCTTGTGGTGGAAGGCTGCCAACTGCTGAGCACGGATTCATGTTAGGTAACGCTTAACTGGTAGATGCTGGGTAGGGCAGGAGGTTGTGCGGGAGATGCTGATGGACGAGAAAATCAAAACAACATTTACGGTGCAACGAAAGCAGATAGCTTATACTAAACGAGGAAAGATTGGATATTTGCGGTTCACCACCAGTGTTTTCCATGCTCTCGGTCGAGGGATTCGTGCAGAGCAAAGGAGAGAAAATCTGGCGGTGGTATCCTGTCAAGCTGCTTTGCAACGCTAATGACACCGTTCCGTGGTGTACCCTGCACTATGGTACCAGGAGCTTGCGGTAAAATGGAAATGAAGGTGTGGGTAGAGTTGTGAGCCGGTTCTTTTTAAGTTTGATAATCAGATCCATACGTTTCGATGACATGATAAAATAGTTTCAATTCAATTCAGTTAGTCAATCAGACTGTTGCAAAGAAGCTGCTCTGGATACGGAAGACGGCTCACAACTCTGACCGAGAGCAGAAACCGACACTGACGGCAGTGGTCACTTTGTATCGACCTTAACCAGCAGTCTACACCTCTAGAAAACTCGTGCTCTATGAACGTGAAAAGAAGAACACCAAACAGACGGCCACACGGAAATGGCCTTACCCTTTCTCCCTTGGCACCGGTGAGGCCAGGATCACCGCGGTCCCCCTTGCTGCCCTGTTCGCCCTTCTGCCCGGGGAGGCCGATGTCGCCTTTATCGCCTGGTTCGCCTTTGGTTCCTGGCGCGGCATTTCGCAGCCCTTGAATCGGTGAACCTAGCATCGATTCCTGATGGGTTTCGGGAGTTTCGTATTTTTTTGTTGTTGTTTGTGGTGTTGATTGTTGTTTGGTGTGGGGAACAATGGAAGGAGGGTACGAAAGAGAATGAGAAAAAAGGACAGAGAAAAAAATCGAGCTTCAGTACACGGTTTGGTGAGCGTTTCTTTTATTCTTTGCAAATGACAGTCGGTTGAAGTAGGATACAATCTTTGTGAACAATAGAGCGTTCCGAGGGACAATCCTTGTTCCACGAGCTTGGCAGATTACAGAAAAACGGTTTGTGTAATCGAGAGTGCCGTATCTGTGCGGTTACTTTAACCCTTTCCAGTTGCGGTCGTCAGGACGATCGGTTTCGTACCGCGGAATTGAGAAACGGTAGAGATAGCGAAGCAGTTTTCCATCCCGTTTGTATTGGGTTTTGTTTTTCAATTACCTGCACCAATGATACTTGATTTTTATTCGCATAATCAAAGGCACTTTTGTTTTATCGGTTTGTTTGTGCCACCCGGGATCGAGTAGCGCTAGTATGGGATACATATTTTTGAGTGGAAGATGGTTAAAAATACTTGTAATAGGGTCAGAATTCGTGAAACGGATCACCTAAAATCGCGATGTCTAATTTTTTCAAATAAGTATTAAAAACTTCAAGAGTTTCACTCGGGAAGTTGATTTTCCAATTTTCATTGAATTTGAGTAAGTTTGCAAGTTATTATTGTCATTTGAAATTTTGGTCAAAAGTATTTTTAAACAGACATAGCTTTAAAAATATTGCATCGAATTTGATGAAATTTTCACAGCAGATGCATCCTAAGTTGTAGTTTACGAAAATAATTTGTTTGGAGAAAAAAATATTTTTTCAATAGTAACTATTTAAAACAATATGTTGAAAATCTATGTTCTGGGGCACTGAAAAATCTGAAAAAATCAGAAGTATTTTTGACGAAATTTCAAAACTGCCCTGAAAATTTCGCGGTGGTGATATTTTTTGATCAAAAGGTATGGGCTTTCAAAGTTGGTGCCAAGCGCATTTTCAAGAAACTTTTCACTCGAGAAGCGAGTGAGCAGTACTACTATTGACAATCCCAGTTTCAGTTATATGCAAAAATTCTGTAAGGTTTGTAAAATTAGTTTAATAGAAATGATTTTTAGTCGCAAAATAGTCAAAATCTTAGTCTGTTACCCAACTTAATGATGAAGACAGTATATTTTATGCCCCTCACAACTCGCCAGCCTACCTACACATTTAACTAAAAAAATAATGCCAAATTTAGTTAGGGGACAACCGTACAGAACGCATCAGCGGGTTAAGATCGCCCGTGCTATTACTTTTAGCTATTATGGTGCACTTTTTGGTATGAGAACTGAAGAAAACTTGGTTTAGAAGCATTTCTCGCTTGAAAAATGTGTTGCGGCACCAACTTTAAAGGCCCATATTTTTTGATCAAAAAATATCACCACCGCGAAATTTTCAGGGCAGTTTCGAAATTTCGTCAAAAATACTTGTGATTTTTTTCAGATTTTTCAGTGCCCCAGAACATAGATTTTCAACATATTGTTTTAAATAGTTACTATTAAAAAAATATTTTTTTCTTCAAAAAAAATATTTTTGTAAACTTCAACTCAGGATGCATCTGCTGTGAAAATTTCATCAAATTCGATGCAACATTTTTAAAGCTATGTCTATTTAAAAACAATTTTGACCAAAATTTCAAATTACAATAACAACTTGTAAATTTACTCAAATTCAATTAAAAATTGGAAAATCAACTTCCCGAGTGAAACTGTTGAAGTTTTTAATACTTATTTGAAAAAATTAGACATCGCGATTTTTAGTGATCCGTTTCACGAATTCTGACCCAATAGGGTAACGGGGGTATTTTGGCCCACATGCATATTTTGGCCCACCCGGTAACATTTTACCCATTTTATCTGATAATTTCAATGAATATTAGAAAACTATGCATAACTAACATTTAATAACACACCTAAGAATCATACGAAACTATAATTTTCGGCGAAAAACGGGCTCTAGGTAGTGTTATTTTGGAATTAGTACATACATATTCAAAGTCATGACTGAGTCAACCCAAAGTCAAGAGGAAGAGGTAATATACATGTCAATGTCCGGAAGCTATTGTAACAAATATGTATGCTTTTGAAACAATTCGTTGTTGTAGTAACATCAATGAAATGTCATAGAAACAGTTTGTATACTCTAACATGTTGGAAAAAGTTGAAAAAGTGGTTAAATGCATGGCCGAAATAAGTTTCCCCTTTTTCTGAAGCGAACATATTTTGACCATGCCAAGTTTTGACATCTCTTTGTTTACCGTCCGGCCATTGCACGTGAACAAAGAAGCAGCTTGTGACAATTTACAGGTAATTACTCCTTAATTATCACATTCAACAATATGAAATTGGATGAGAATGCCTGTCAAACCGCTATAAGCCAAATCATTTCATTTTTAAATGCCTACAATTTACAAAAAATCACAGCAGAAGGATGTTCTCCTCAAACCCACTATTTTTACTCTAAAAATACCGATGATGATCTTAAACATAATTAGTCCGAACTATTTCCATACACGTCTCTAGATATAAAGGTGGGCCAAAGTAAAAATTTGGTGGACCAAAATATGTTTTTAGTGCTTCGTAGAAATTTTGATATTTCTAGGATATCTTTCAATATATTGCATTGTTGAACGGTGTATATTTAAAAAGACACTCAGCTTTTAACAATGGTAAAATAGAGTAGGTATTTATGTTGAAAAAATGTGTTTGCTTTGAATGAACTGTGCGAACACTTCCCAAAGATGGCCAAAATACCCCCGTTACCCTATAATGTTGCAGAATATAACAATAACATAACACATGAGCCGTTGCGGAACAGAGTGGTCTATGTGCCATCGAGCAAATTTTCCAAGAGAAGCAATTTTCGAAAAATCTCGGAATGAAATTCTGCTCAACGGATTCTTTCAAACAAAATGTTCTAATATAAAGGTTATGAAGTGGTTGAACATGTG